>NW_027281654.1:0-212500 GCF_046629955.1 Centroberyx affinis | reverse complement strand
ATATGCGCACATACACTCACACACACACACACACATACACACACACACACACACACACACCGCAGTGCTCATTCGTTGCTGCTTTGGCACCATTATTGCTCTTGGACAGATCTCAGTGAGGTTACCAGATTGATGATTGTGTTCACAGAAATAATAATAATAACCTTTAGTTATATAGCACCTTTCATCCACAAGTACATGAGTGCTTCACAAGTAAAAAGACAATACAATACATTAAAAAATTACAAACATACACTAAGTTTAATTGCAGGGCATCTGTCTAAAATTTGTCTTCATCTCACTAAGTTTGCCCAGAGGCTTTTACAGACATTTACTACATTTTACTTTCATTACACAGAATTCAGTGGAGCAGAGATAAGATAACTGTCATGAGCTAAATTTTATACCACAATTTCACATATGCATGGTATGTGCTTTAGCTTACTGAACCCCCCCAAACCTCCCCATCCCCATTTTGTATAAAGAGATTACTTCTACTTTCTTCTACTAAGCAATGTTAGACCAGATTTTCTGCTTACTGGCTGGAATAGTATTTTTGACAGACAAAATTAGCCATATGAACACTCTGTCAGCAGCCATTTGAATCTCACGGGACCTCCAGTGATTTCAGGGGGATAACCTAGATAGAACTTAACATAGAGCGGGATAGTCCTGTCCACCATTTAGTAGAAAGATTAAGTGTTTTCCAATAGACAGGGAACCGTACAAAGCATTTCTGAACAGAGCGGTCCTTGTGAATAGCTCCAAACCGCTGTTGTCCTAGCCTGCTTTGAACAGTATTAGGTATTGTCATGCCTCGCTATACTTTACTGTACTGTAAGTAAATACCTCCTATAAATTTGTCTTTTCCCCCCATCTGTTTGTCTGAAATACCACGGCCATCACTCAAGGTAAATGATGATGTTGAAAAAGCGCCATATGCTCAGACAGCCATATGGAACCGGTTATTGCTCCGGTCCGTGGGTACAGTAACCCAATCCATGTATACAATCTGAACCCATGTTCCCTTTATAATCTCTGCCATACCCTGGCACTCTTGACGTTAATAAAGTGATGTGTTTACATATCGCTGAAGGCTGAGGGCTCCATTTCTGCCGGCTCGTACAAATTCCTTTTTCTTTTTGTTGTTTTTTTTTTCTTCAGAGTGTTGAGGCTGAAGTTGAATGCATCCATGTTTCAGCCTCGGCCCTAGCTGCTTAGCACATCATGATTCCCCTCAAACTCCGCTCCAGAACCACAAATTTAAATATTTGTGGCGGTGTAATTGCCAGTGTGGTTGACAGGCTCTAACAGTTACTGTACTTTGAAATGTTTGACTCTTTTCACAGACAATTAGGTCTGCCTTTGGATCTTTTTGCTATTTAGGCTGGTAGGGCCACGCTAAAGTGAATACCCCTAGGTCAGTGAGCTGTTTAGTGCGGTGGGTAGGCGGTAATAAATGGAAGGCTCGGCCAGTGAGCTGTGGCTTACGCCGGAGGTTGACATGCGCTCATAACTCACGCGGAGCACCTTGACTTGTCAGTGTGTGGGCAGCGCTGGGTCCTGCAGCAGAGAAATAGTCACTTAATACTCACTGAATCCACCGTGTGTTTGCCTTTATTTTAAAGAATCAGCGGCACTGTACAGGTAGACAGACAAGAGTTATAGGGGCGGCATCTCAGCGATACTGAAGTACAGAAGTCATGTACCCAACTGCAATAGTAAGGTTTGAAGATGGCATATTTTTAACCGCCCTAGTGGTGCAGTGTCAGCTTCAGCATTTGGTTGCAGGCTGGTTTCCCAGACACAGCTTGCTCCTGAACAAATTATCTAAAAGACTGGATCATTTGTTTAAAGGCATTTCCACACAACGCTTAGTGTTGGCATATAGTCCAAAGCCTAAGTTTTGAGAACGCAATATCAAGTCTTCTTGCTGTTGCTGCTTCTACAGTCTAACTTAGATTTCATATCAAAAGATATGTACGATATACAAGAAAAGTCTTTGATGTTTTAATAATGGGGTTTTATATGCCAGCCAGCAAAAATGACCATGGTTTAGCTCGCTGTCCCAGAATGCTCTGCTCTTGATTGAAGAACCTACATGTTGCTAGTCCCTTACTGAGTCACACATATTTAGGGCTTTTTCAGCAAGCAGTCTCTGAAATAGGGATTAGAAGGTCTAAAATATGAGTGAAGACAGCAGTAAATTTCATTCAGAGAATTTGGAAAACATTACACAGATGCCTTTCTAATGCCTTATTACACATAAACTGTGTCCCTGTGTGTGTAATATCTTAGCCTCAGAATTATAATGGATTGAACGGACATTCCTATTCAAGCTCCATTTTAAATCCCTCGGCCAAACCTTCCACATACCTGGCCCAAACCCCTCAAGTGTGTTTTTCGTACTGAGCAATACATCACTGTGGTTGCTGCCCGCTCTCAGTTTTTTTTTTTTTTTTTTCCAGATGGTGTGAAAGTCAAAAACGTGGTGCTTTTTTCACAGCACCTCGCCCTCATAAACAGCCAGTTTACAACTGTTTGGGGCAGTCGCTGACATGAGTACACACATGTCATACAGCGCCATTAAAAGCCAGACCTACCACACACTTGGTGGGGAAGGAGGGAGGCAGGCAGGGGCGAAACCTCCAGCAACCCTGGATTAAACCCTGGATTTAAGTCTGAATGACCCAACTATGTATGAATTATGAACTATGAATGAACAATGATGAATTACGTTTTGTTTCCATTTTTAAAGTTACTTCATATTGGATTGATTTCTACTGAAAATGTATTTTTTTGCTCTCCTTTCCACATTGTCTCCTACTTTTTGTTTTCTATCACTTTAACTATCACACCTCTGATAATGAGTATCATTTGTGTTCTCGCACAGTCAAGTCTCACAGATGATAAAAATAGCTTCTCTACAACTTTGTGATCTAACTGTCTTTCAAAATACTAAGCTATTTCATTCCAATACATAAACAGTGGGAAAAAAATGAATAAAGAACAATAAGACAATAACAATGTATTTATAACCCATGTCTTATATTCACTCCTTATTTTCAGATAATACTTAATGATTATTTTGAAATATACTGTATTTGGTATTGCAGTCTTATGACTGTGCGTCTGTTTGTCTCTCTGTCTGTCCACACATCTGTCTCCAGCACTGTCTGGTTCCTGAGCGTCACAAGTCTTCATTTACATCTTTGTTTACACCATGCTGCTTTAAAATACTTACATCACAACAGTTGGAAAGTCACACGTTTAACAAGGCAGACGAGGACAGGGCTGTGCTCGCTGTTTCTCTACCTGACAGACGCCATTCTGTCTCGGGGGTTTATGGGATGTGATGTACTGACTGACTGACTGACTGACTGACTACCTGTCACCTCTGCCTGCCTGTCTGCCTCTGGCTTCCTCTTGATCATCTTCTTCCTCTTCTGACCTATCTATAATCTTAGTTTACACTGGACTGGCTCAAAATATACAAAAATACTGAATACACTACAGATACTCGATGCTTACAATCCTGAAAATAACCCAGAAAATGTGAAAAGCATTTAACCAGTGGGTTAGTAACAGGTCAGGACTGTATGTATCAACCTTCGTCTCTGTTTTTATGGGATGTTAAACATGTCAGTAGCGCAGCCACTCTGAATAACTGGTGGGATGGCTGGCTGTTTGTCAATTTTTAGGCCGCTGACTGAGTAGCACCTAAACAGCTCCTTTATGTGGCACTAGTGGGGTCAAAAATCCCAATCTCTGCCTGTGATTGGAGCGTATTTCACGTAACCCACACGTCCCTCTCAGTCACAGCAGTGAAAGCTTGTCACAACAGCCTGTTGTGATTTATTGAAGGAGTTGAACTTGGCTGAACTCCTCACCCCTGACCCCATTCAAACCCAGCAGTATTTCCTTATGCACCTGGAACGGGCTCTTTATGCGCCTGCCCAGGGGCTAAACTTTCATTTGGACCACAAATACCTCGCTCCTATATGAAAGGGAAAGGGAGAGGAAAATTATATATCTAGCTAGCAGCAGCAGCAGTGCGTCTATTGATGATTCTGAGCGGGAATTGTTATGAAGGAGCTGTCCCTTTTCATTTCGGGGCTACAAACGTAAAGGAGAGCACACACCGCCTGGAGGGATGAAGATATGGACAGACAGAGGAAAACATGACTTGGGTGATTTGTGGCTTCCCCTCTCTCTCTCTCTCTCTCTCTCTCTCTCTCTCTCTCTCTCTCTCTCTCTCTCCCTCTCTCTCTCCCGCTGTGGAGTTATTGAATACTTTTTTTGTTTTTCTAGCGTGGAGAGTTCTCTGGTTCCCTTTATGAATGAGCCTGTGTTGCTGCCCATACACAATCTGTATAGCATAGCATAGCATAAGCAGAGTAAATGCATGATTTGGGGAAGCCACAGAATACTTGTTTGAGTTTTTATACACAAATTAGCTTTATTGTATTTATGTATCCAGACCTCCCAGCTCCACATTTAACATCTTGATGACAGCACTAGGTCAAGAATTATTTTTATGGTTTGTGGGTTTTGGAGAGTTGTTCTTTCTCACAATTATTGTTGGACTATCTATCTATCTGTCTGTCTGTCTGTCTGTCTGTCTGTCTGTCTGTCTGTCTGTTTGTCTGTCTGTCTGTCTGTCTATCCATCTATCTATCTATCTACAGATAATTGCCTTTTAAAGTTTACAATGGGGTTTGAAAGGGTTTCATGGATTCTAAAATCATGTAACTTTTTTGGCGAAAGAAAGAAAGAAAGAAAGAAAGAAAGAAAGAAAATGCTTTCGGGAAATTCTGAGATACCATTCTGGCACTATCTATCCAGTAATAAGAAAATATTCTGGTTTGAGCATAAACAGGTTCAATTTTAAGTTACTTAAGCTGAAGTTACCAGGTTGTGTAACTTCTGTTTTAAGTAACTACAGGTCTGGAGTGAATGAACAGTTGTAATCAGAAAAACATGATTTTCTGTTTTCGGGGAAGCTGCTTCAGATACTTTAGTGGGCCCAGATGTACAGTTGGCCTTGTTTTGTTATGTAGCTGCATTGTTTACAAGGAGGCAGGAGCCTTTCTGGGAACTAAGCCCACAACTCTGTCCACCACATACCCTGGTTAGATAGTTAGGGATGGAGGCAAGAAAGACAATGAAAAAAAATAAAATAGGGGATGAGAGATGTGATGTGATAGCGGCAGATATGAAAACAAAGACAGAAGGAGAGAAATTGATAAAAAGATCAATACAGCGACACAGGGAGAGACAGAAAGAGATAGAGACAGAACAAAAACAGTGGGCAAGGTGAGAGCCTGTGAGGGTTTACAGGCCTGTGTGTTGTGGATCTGCTCTCAGATAGGATCCAGACTTAAATCACAGATGATGCACAGGCCTGGTAGGAGATAGAGACATACCGCTCTCACTGCATCTGCTACTCCTCTTATAAAGGCTGGATAAACAACTACAAGATCCCTTGCAGATTACTCAGACTAAATAGGCACAAAATTGCCCTCCGAGCCACATGTTCTAGATGGGGGTTCTGCGCGAGAACATCTGAGAAAAACTACGATGTGGAATGTTTTTTTAAAAGAGCGTGGTGTCTTTCTTCTTGATTGAGACAATAGAAAGGCTCACTAGAGACACAGGGCGGAAGGTTCTGGCTGGATTCAATCTTAGGCTAGTTGGGGTACACATGGTTTCAGAGGAAGGGGTCTTCAGGCCGCGGTATGCTTTCTGTGGAAGCGGATTTCGCCAGGTTTTGGACAAACAAAAATACATATTTGCGGAAATAAGTGCGGCATTTCGCTTCAGACTCCAAAGCGTGCAACAAAGGCTTGTTGGCTGCACTAGCTGAATTCTTCGCACTCCAGCCTCCAGCGCACGACTGTCTGCAATTGGTCTAAAAAACATCTCCATTTCTTTTTTTCTGCTTCGTTTCCTTTGTTTACATCTTCGTGCGAATATCTTGTGGTCAACTCTTTCAAAATTAATCGTTAACGATCAAGCGGCTTCTTAACCGCCTTTTTTCACTGCAGCCATTTTGTTGTTGTTGTCTGAGTTTTGTCAGCACTTCGTCTGGTTTACCTAGGTTACAGTTACCTCTGTAGTAGTCATGCACACCCACTAGCATGGAGTGTAAATAAAGTAACGATACAAAGCTGCAGCAAGTATACACAAAATTTGTATGCGGAGGCATGTTTGACTGTGTTTCTATGTCCGATTTTGTTACAAGTAAACCGCCGCCTTTAACCACAACATCATCTTTGGGTACATTGCAAGACTTTTGCAGCTTTATTTTCTGAATGGCCACTGGACTGTTGTCAGTATTGTTAAAACGAAACAGTTAAACAATGGAAGAAAAGAAAACAGAAGGGAACGTTTGTGGTTTTCCACCCTGTTTCCACT
This sequence comes from Centroberyx affinis, assembly GCF_046629955.1. Taxonomy (NCBI): domain Eukaryota; kingdom Metazoa; phylum Chordata; class Actinopteri; order Beryciformes; family Berycidae; genus Centroberyx; species Centroberyx affinis. The sequence goes on along the minus strand of NW_027281654.1, from coordinate 206,083 downwards.
AAGTTTTACCAATCATCCCTCTCTCTTGCTTTCTCTTCCTTTCTTTTTTTTTTCTTTTACCAAGGTTTACTATGAATTTCTGTTGCACCTATGCACTTTTTGTTTCACCCCTACTTATTTTATATAAAGAAAGTGATTTATTTTGGTTAGATATTAGTCCTGGTATTTTTTTTTTTTTTTTTCTTTGACAGTGTGTAGACAATGCCTTGTTCTTGTTTCTAGGTTATGTTTCTGCATCTATATAATACTACAGTATGTTATAATAGTCATGTTAACGCAACATTTATTTAATTCGTTTATTATGGTTGACTTGAAAAACTCTGGAGGTCAGGTGTGCAGGTTTCCCCCGCCCCTCTTAAACTGCTTATAAAATCTCCTTGTACTTGCTCTTGTAGGAAGAATATTCTGTGAGACAGTATTTATAAGTAAAATGAGACATTCCATGGCAAGGACTTTCAATCTGGCAGCAGTCTGGTTTACTTTGTCAAAACTGCTCACTTTTACAGAATTTTCTAACTTTGATCACTCTTTCATATGACCACAGTAAATGAGCTGGTGTGTGTTCAAGTCCCATAATTTCTTGGCAGAAAGAGCGACACTGAGGGCTACACTGAGAGAGAGAGAGAGAGAGAGTGTGAGTAAGAGTAAGAGTCTAATGCGGCCTGATATATGTAATCCCTAACACGGCTCCAAAGTGCTGTGTGCCACCACAAATTTTGAGTGAGGGTTTATTTAAAAAACAACCTCACACCCCAGGCCTCTTATGTGCTCTGTATTTCATTTATCCTCAGCATAAATTCAAAGTTGGAAAGAAGCCTTAAATCCTTTGAAGCTGGCGAACTCGCCTAACACGATCTCGTCAAACCTCCTGCCGGGCGGAGAATTCAGCTATTTTCACACCTATGATAAACACACCCAAACATGATTCAATTCACAAAAAGGTCCAGCGCGACACGAGGTGATTGAAACGCCAGGCTTGTTTAATGATCCGTCTTTCTGAGTTTTCACAAGTGCTCGTAAAACTGCAGCAAATTACCCATTTCACATAGCTTTGCTCATCAAGTTTGATCTGTAAGCTAAACAATCCGCCTTTCTCTGAATACTATCTAGTGAAGCAGATGTACCATGATAATAAATTTCGAATGGAGGCTTTTTCGGAGAACATCAGTCTTACAAATCCGGCTATTTGCTCAAGAAATATTGTGGTGTGCCCACTTTGATTTAGCGTTTGTCATTTTTGTAGCTTTCTGGTATCTGTAGTGATGTCATAATGCTTGCTTCTGTTTCTCTACTGACAGACAGACTGCAAATTCAACATGTAACATATGTAGGAATTAAAGGTGAGTGACCGATTGCTGTGTATTTTTCGTGCGATGTAGATTGGCATTTCCAAGAGGCAGTTTGCCTGGTTTTAATAGGTTTTCCTGCTTTAATTTTGGACGGAGAGATTCAGAAAAAAAAAGCAATAACACCATGGGTAAATACACTCTTTAGGGGCAGCTAATGTCAGAGTTTTCCTGCACGCAAAGTTATCAGTGCAAAGGGAAATGGATGGCGATGTTGAGCCAAAGTGAGATACCACTTTAAGCAGCCGGGGCTCCAGTTTTTGTACAGTAGACTTTACATGGGCACCTTGTCAAGATACAGTCTACAGAGTCTCAATGGTGAAGTGTTTTATTTCTAAACTAACCCTTTTCCGAAGGCTTTACAGGATGCTCTTATCCTCCGCTATCACAGTCTGGCATCTGACGACTTAACATTCCTTTGTTGTTTTGCATGCCTTTTCCCTTTGTCTTTGTTTCTGTTTTTCTTACCGCATTTAATTTGGCAATTGACATCACTGCTCAATCTGCTCTTTTGTCTCCGTTTCTGTCTGTCGTGAATTCTTCTGTGTCTTGTTTTCTGTCTGTGTCTTTGTCTCTCTGTCTCTGTCTGTGCTTGTCCTGTTTCTCTCTCTCTCTCTCCCTCCCTCCCTCTTTCCTCCACCCCCCTTCTTACCCTCTCTATGAAATGGTGATTGCTATCAATTTTACAATAAAGAAATTACCTATAGAATGTAACCCATTTGTGAACTCTGCCTCTCACTATGCCTGAGAGAAACAGAAAGAGAACTGTTTTGCCGGTGGTTGAGATGTTAGCATTCTTTGGCTTGCTCAAGAAAAAGGCCTATTTTGTGTAGCTGAGGTGTATTCGTGCCTTAGGCTCGCTGTTTTAGTTTTGCTTTAGTTCATTTTGCTGTGATTCAGTCTTTCAGATTCAGACAGCCATATCACAGCTGTCCTTTATCACAGCATTTTGATCACTTCTAGCTCACATTCAAGACCATAATCACGGGGGATTTGAATGGAGGTCAAATAGGAAGGCAGCCCCAATGTTAGGGCAAACTGTAAAATGTTTCTCCCCTTTAATGCTGCATTTTACGAATGATCAGAATTTACTTGCCAACCATCTCCCTTTTTGAATTTGAACAAATTGCCTTCTGACTATATCAGCAATTTCTCCACTACAAGGGTAAGCACAGGTCAAGTCATAACGGGATGAAAGGCATTTGATTGTTTGAAACTGTATCCCAACTGACTAGTCATCACTGTGGGCAATGATTTTCAGACCTACTGTGACTGCTGAACTACTCTTTAATTTTTGGATATCTGCTTGACCCTGCACCCAGCTAGAAATTTTAAACTTTTTGTTTGAATTCAGTTTGTATAGAGACACACCGCCCATTCACGCGTTTGCTGCAAACTATCTAGCCTCCTGTCTGTCTTACTGGCTATTGGAATTACAATATTTTGCCATATAGCCATATCTCTCTGCCTATTTCTAGTGGTAATCTCTTTGTATTGATCAATGCTGCAGTGTTAGGCCGATGTTCCAGTCAGTCCCAGGCTTCAACATATGTGATGATTTCTAATTTCCACAAACTTAAAAGTAGTGTAGGAAAAACAAACAGGGAGTTTGTTTGACATCGTTTAAAGAAAGATTGTTATGCCTCAAGATAATTCAGGCATGGACTGTGCGAAAAGCAGGTACAGTGATATTAAGAGTATGTTCCAATATTTTGTATAGCTTACTCTATTATCTTATGAAGTTACTAATTTGGATTAATAAAAGATGTCACTAAAACTATAGACTTTTACCTCAATGTGAATACACTCTCATCAACAAGAAGAGCACATTGTCAAAGGGTGGGCTTCAAAATTGTATTTGAAATTTTCACTGACCTCATCATAATTTTGACGGAAATTATGACATCAGCTCCAGAAATAAGGCCCATACAGTAGGTCATTAATGACTGAGCAGTAGAAACACTAAAAAAAACACGTGAAGGTTTAGCTTGGCTCCGTCTGGGGTTTCACCCTTTAACTGGACTTAGAATTGGATCTACGTCAAACTACATGTTTTTGTTATGTCCCTATATACACATAAGTGGACTAAAGGGTATAGGGGTGGTTTTCTTTTTTTAAGTGTATTTTTATGCCATTTCTTTTTATTAGATAGAATACAGTAGAGAGAGGCCGGAAAGATGAGATGAGTTATGATGAAATGCGATATAGGCTGTGGGTTGGATTTGAACGAATGGCATTGGAAGATATTTTTTCTTGTGACCCAAACTGAATTTGTGGGATATTGTGTAGACTCCTCTAACTAAATATACCTTGTTTTGGCTACCAACTTCTTCTCTTACAGTATTATATTGAGTCTATATCCTAACACTGCACGGACTTGGGAACAAAATGGCAGCATACAATTGTCAGTACCACCGTACAAAATCCATTCCAGGCAAAAACCTTCATTTGTTGAGGTCAGTGAATTGGAAACGCATTTCTATTTTTCCGTGGGCCGACTCTGATTTTAAACCCAGTCTTTGGAATCCAATGGTAAAGAATCTCGGTGCCAGGAAAGATGGATACTCTGAAACAGTAAATCGAGACTCTTAGGTTGTACAGTAAAGGTTTTCTAGATTACACAAATTATAAAAGTTTCACTTGAAAAGGACAACCTATTTACTTTTCATCCAATATTAACTGCTCTGCTATTTAGTAATGATATAGTGGTTAAGACCCCCCTTTAGTACAAATAATAAACTATATACTGGGTATTATACTCTATACCCAAAACTTCTCTGCTGTGTTTCCCCTCCTCTCTACCTCTGCACCTCTCTTCTAACCCATTGCTTCTCAATAAAAGAAAACCTATGTCGGAGATTGAGGCTGCTTTTCTTGAAATGAATTAAACAAATTGTAAATAAAATCTCTTCAATCAATTAAACAACATACAATGCAGATTACAATCTATTTAACGATAAACTATCAAATAAATACAATCCAAAGCACTGCATAGACTATATTACAACGCTGCCACATGTATTTATCGTCAGCTCGCTTGACAGTATGTAATCATATTGTCTCTTCTGGGGCTAACTTATTTCAGACAGTGTCCTGCTGTATCCAAACAAATTGCAGCCCTCTGAAAAGAAATGAGGTTTTAAATTTAATACAGGGAGGTACTGACTGTCCATCAAAGAAGCAAAACAGTATGATTTGACCGAGGATAAAAAATAGTGCTATTTAACCAGAGCCGAGTCACCAGACACTTGATATGTGTGTTAATACGAAGCTGGCATTGTTTGAGTACACCAAGACGCCTGTGTGATCTTTATGCCAGTGGATAAACCAATAATTTTCCTGCTATTTGTCTTTGACATGACTGTCACTTTTGTGGATGGCAGCCTCTGCTTGACGGTGGAAGACACTGAGGTTTTCACCCGACTGTTAGCAGCCCAGTGAGCCAAAGCAGCGATTTTCCAGTAAGATTGTTTGGCTGGTTGGTGGCTCTGATGTCCTAGAAATGTCAAATCATAAAATTCTGTCAGTTTGATTTGACAGATTCAAATACTTTGATTCTGGACTCTGTCTGTCTGTCTGTCTGTCTCTCTCTCTCTCTCTCTCTCTCTCTGTCTTTCCCTTTCTCTGTCTGTCTGTCTGTCTCTCTGTCTTTCTCTCTCTCTCTTTCTCTCTCTGTCTTTCTCTCTGTCTCCCTCCCTCTCTCTCTCTCTCTCTCTCTCTCTCTCTCTCTCTCTCTCTCTCTCTCAAATTCAATTCAAATTCAAATAAGCTTTATTGGCATTACAGGGAGGACCAATGTTGCCAAAGCAATACTGTACATCTCTCTCTTTCCCTCTCTCTCACTCTCTCTCTCTCTCTCACTCTCTCTCACTCTCTCACTCTCTCTCTCTCTCTCTCTCTCTCTCTCTCTCTCTGTCTCTGTCTCTATTATTATTTCTGTATCACTCTCTATCATTATTTCTCTCTCTCTCTAACATTATTTTTCTCTCCTCTGTCTCCCTTTCCCTCTGTGTATGTGTGTGTTGTGCATATGATTAATGTTTCTACTACCTCGAAGTGTCAAAGCTCTATATAAGAACTGAAACCGGTATAAAGTGGCCAGTTGTGAGCTATATTCAAGCCAGCAAGCATAGTTTGTGGATAATATTGTTGGCAACAAAAGTTACTTCCAGGAAGTAACAACTAAACCACTAGAGGCTTAAGAAAGTACCAGACACCTCATTGTCGTATTCCTCAGCACAAGGCTTCATTCAGTGTTTAGCGGTGGTGATTATTGGCTGTTCAGGCTAGCTGACTAGCGGGGAACATGTGTACATAAACAGCTAGAAGAGGCTATATGGGCCAGAATGGCTGCAGTGCTGCCTATAGCGTTTGTTTATCCAACATGCTGTAATGTTATGAGAACTGCCGCTTGGGCCCTGGTTACAAGTTGTAATGTAAATATTGATGTGTATGGAAAAGGAACGCTATTTAAGGCTTACCATATGTTCTAATAATTTGAGCGACTGATTGGGGAGGCTGGATGCCTTTTTAAGGACGCACACTACCGATCTGGTGTGACTGAGTGAGCACAGGTGTGCCGCAAGATTTTATTCAATGTATGGAATATACATTTTAGAAAAGACATGTAGCATCCAATTTAATTTGAAATTATTAAAGTAGAGGAATAACACTTCTGCACACTTAGGTCCATGTGAGTTTCCTTATTTTAACCAAGCTTTCAGTCTAGTTGACCAAAACTTGCACTACTTGTATATTTCTTTTTATTTTGGCCACTAGCACCATAGCAAAGATAGTGTGCAGTGATCGCTCTACAGAAATTTGAAATAAAAAAAAATAAACACACATATTTAAAGCAATTTGGGCCCTGTTCCACAACTTTTTGCCTTTGTTATCCCTACCTGTATAGTTATACTGTTGCAATAATACCAAACAGGGCGTTCTTCATTGTGATTATTGGTAAGACAGTGATGCAGTAGGTACAAGGTGCAGCAAGGTAAGTGAAATGATCTTCCTATATATGACAAAAACAAGAAAGATCACAAACTACATGGTGAGATAGAAAACTAGCAGTACTCTTGGTTCCGAGGACGAGGATTGAGAACCACTGCTTTATAGGGATTATCAGCACAGTTGGAACAAGGCTTTGACCGATAAGGGTTTTTGAAGACCAATCAGATTGCTTGGCTGAAATTACCCATCATATAATAAACTTTATGTGACTTTTACAGACAATTCTCTGATGTGCCGTGGATTCTTGTATCCTGCTGAATTGTGTCCTGACTTTGAAAAGGTTGAGAACTACAGCTGATGTCTTTTAAAGGGACAGTAAAAAGCCTGTCGCGTCACAGAAAAGTTCAGCAAATTATTCATAAAGTTCATAAACCATTTAGAAGAGTCGTACTGATCTGTGAGTTTCTGTGACCAGGAAGTGAGCCAACCAGTGACCTTCTAAATCAGTAGTGCCATTCTGCTGTATGAATGCAGCTCCATGCAGGCTGTTAGTTGTGAATGAGAGCTTTCAGGTCCGTCCTTGGTCTTATCTCTGCCATCTCCCCTCCCTCGCCACCGCTGCTACAGGTTTGTGGCCAGCTGGAAAGACATACAGTCAAAATATTGTGCATTACCGTATATGTTTTTGGCCCATTTCATAGATTTAAAATGTATGAAATTGGCCTAAATAAATAATCTATGGAAGTATATGTCAACAGTCACAGATGTCACTCCAGAATAGTGTTTCTTAAACTATGGGTTAGGCCCTAACATGGGCTGTTCCGGTGGCTGCCCAAGTAAGTACATGGGTACTACTGTGAGAACCCCTGCATCAGAACAAATCATTTCAATACACTGTTCAACAAAGCAAAAATCACTGTGGATAACATTTAGGGCCATACAGAACTAAAGCACATGATTTTTTGACCAAATTGCCCATCCACATAGCCAAAAAGCAAAGCAATGAGGACTTAATCCCATAGATACCTTAATGCTGGATGTGTATTTCACCTTACACCTTAATTCTCACAACATATTTTGATTAGCTGTGAGACCACCAGTAACCGCAGTAGTTGACTGTAATTTAAAAAGTTCAACAAAGCCATGCTATGAAAACATCTGTGAAATCGTGTGGCAGAATCAAACTGTTCTGTTCATGTTCATTTGCTCCTCAAAGTAGCCATATAGCAAACTGCACTGGTAGTCACTGGGTTCATCTCAAAGGTCCCAAAACTCTTCCTTTCCTCCACTACCTCCTCCTCTCCTCCACTACCTCTTCCTTTCCTCTAATACGTCCTTCTTTTCTCTACTACCTCCTTCTTTCCTCCAACCACCTCCTCTTGTCCTCCACTATCTCCTCCTTTCCTCCACTACCTCCTCCTGTCCTCCACTACCTCCTCCTCCACAACCTCCTCCTCTCCGCCACTACCTCCTCCTTTCCTCCACTACCTCCTTCTTTCCTCCACTACCTCCTCTTGTCCTCCACTACCTCCTCCTTTCCTCCACTATACCTCCTGCTTTCCTTTCCTTTCACTCCTGAAGTCTCCTTCAGTTAGGCGGAGGATGCTCAGGTGAACATGGCAGTTTAAAATGCGCCACTCCTTTCCAACTGTGGGGTAATTATGCCTATAGGTATAAGGGATTAGGAAGGAAAAAGGTTCATCCATGAATGTGTGTTGAGACACATAAACCAACTGTATACTCTCTGTTAATTAACAAATGAACATGAGCAGGATGTGCAGAAAAACCTTGAGGCCCATTGTATTCTCAGGCTACGTCAGTTATGATAAGGACACTTCATCAATAGCAGATGTCCATTTTTGATGATGGAGTAGCAAATAAACTGTCCCAAATGACCTCCACTTTCCCTCGCTCCCTCCTGTCCTCCACTCCATTCCTCCCCGCGTCTCCTTATTGGTAGGAGAGGAGTGGTAGTGAGGGAGGGAAGGAAAGGAGGAGGAGTGAAAAAGTTTTGGGACGCATCCGCTGAGGATTGTGTGATCATGAAAGTTCTCAGCTGTCTCTCCCCTCCGGTCTCTCTAATTATCTTTCTTCTGTCTCTGTCTGTGTCTCTTTGCCTCTCTCTCTCTCTCCCCCTCTCTCTCTCTCTCTCTCTCTCTCTCTCTCTCTCTCTCTCTCTCTCTCTCTCTCTCTCTCTCTCTGTCAAAAACCTAGCATTGTTTATTGCCGGGTACCAATTATAAGCAGAGCAAAAGAAAGAGCGAGTGAGAGAGTTGTCACAAATCACCTGACATATTTCAGCCTCAAAGTTAATGCTAGTTGCCAAAGGCTACATCACACATAAGGCCTAATTTCAGGAAAATTCAAACTGTTAAAACATAATTTTCTGTTCCGTCTCTCTGCCTCTTTCCGGACCATCAATCATTTTTAATCAGAGATGTCTGAATTTTGTTTTTGTTTGTAATTCCATGACTTCGCAGCGCAGGCAGGCTGTAGGTTTGGACGTTTCTTTTTTTTTTTTTTTTTTTTTTTTTAGTATGAAACAGGTTATTGTTAAGGGGGACCGCTGCATATAGTATGGTCTTCATATGAAATGTGCTCTAACTCAAACATGGCCCTGGTACATTAGAAACACACATAGCATGTACATATGAAGTACGTATGAACTTCTCATGATTGTATTCTTATCTCACTGGCAATAATCACTTTTAACCTGTTTGAAGCTACTGTAAACAGTTCTCTAAATAAATAGTTAGAAATGTTTGCAAATAAAACCAGTCTGCCCATGTACATTTTTTGTAGTGTTTATGTGAGAGAAACAATACTGAGAGAAAAATCTGCCATCTACCCCTCCAAGAAATGTGCCGATCAAATTTTGGTCCAAACTGGGAAATGAAAAATTTTAGTCAGAATTTCCAATACCAGACCAAACCTGCAGACAATACTGGCTCCAGAGTCAGCTGTCGATTGAAACAGCGAGCTCTGTTGCTAGACCTCTAGTCCTGTCAAAATATCTCCATAACACCATTTGTAGGCTCCACAGGGGAGCTGAGACACAATTCCGTCACTACGCACACTTTCACTAACCAGGAAATCACTGAACTATTTTTCTCTGCTGCAGCACAGACTGCTGTGGGGTGAAAGTGTGTTACCGGTGGTGTGATCTAGTTTCGTGGACAGTCAGGTCAGATTGTAAACAGTAGACTTTGATAGAAGACTATCTGCTGAGTGGAAATGGTGTTGTGCTGCTGCATTCTGGGCAGTGGATACATATACTGTATATACGGGACCAACTGACTCAGAAGCCAGTATTGTCTTCAGGTCCAAGTACTACAGGTATGTAAGAGACAAATTATATATAGGTCAAAAATCGCCAAACTTATGTTTTAAGTCAAATTATTGGCTGTTTAAAAGCGCAGGAATGTCACACGTAACCTTTAACTTCACACTTTAATCTAGTTTTGTTGACCTGTACATCTCTATTTTCAACAGTCATAGAAGTTATTTTTTATGCTATACCACATTGCCACTAGATCTTATTTCTTGTACTCACTCAAAACAATATCACCATTCCTTTCATTTTGATCTTTCAAACACACACTCAGTCTCATATACACTTGCTTGTTCCATACACAGATAAACTGGCACACACTGACACACACACACACACACACACACACACACACACACACACACACACACACACACACACACACACACACACACCCATACGTTGGCTGCCTGCTGAGTGTTTTAACCTTTCCTCTCTCCCACAAGGAGTCAGCACATTGAAGCCTGTGGGGACAGGACAGGATTGATGGTTTACCTTCTATTAGAGTTTGTATGTGTGTGTGTGTGTGTGTGTGTGTGTGTGTGTCCCTTTGAAGTCCACCCACCCTTCTGTGGGCCTACATTGTGGTGAACAGCTCCATTTGTCCCACCTTAATCCCCTGAAGTAAACTCACATAAATCACACTGAGTTGTTGTTTCTAAACGTGGGCAGGCAGGAAAACTCTCTCTCTTTCTCTTTCTCTTTGTCTTTGTCTGTCTCTCTCTCTCTTTCTCTCCCTCTCTCTCTCTCCACTCCTCCCTCTCTCCCCCGATCACCCAACCATCTCTCACTATCAGTCGGGCCACATTCTCTTACTTCAATACTGTCCCAAGTCTCATGTTTTAGGGCTGTTGGTTATTCATTGTCTGAGTGTAATTTAGCTGACCACCTACACCGTATTGATAATGATTATTGATCAAAATAAATCAAAAATAAATGTGCATCTATTATGCATAGGAGTTACTGGTCATCTTTCAAGTTTATTTGTGTAGTTTTCTTTTCCTCATGTCTTGTAGAGCAAATTCATAATTTTTCATATTCTCAGTAAGTAGTGGTTGAATTAACTTTAGTCACTGCCTTCTGTCTGCACAGTCTTCTGCAGTATGTGACTTGTGTGACATTCTCTCTTCTTTACCTGGGTCTGCAGCCTTGTTTCAACAGAGAACAATGGCCACAGATCTCAGCTGTCAGCATTTTGCTATCACTCTGTCTCTGTAGCTGTCTGCCTGTCCCTATGACAAAAAATGTATGTTATCATTAGACATATATATATATATATATATATGTATACATACAGCTCTTCTTGGAAACCAAACTATGCTGCAAGAAAGTACATAGTTAAAATTTTATGTTATATTCAAATTTAGCAGCATTCTTGTTTGGCGATTTCTGTCTTGTTTCAAGGTTTAAAGTCATATTGTGAAATTTCTTGAAACCAGTAAAATTAGGATAGGTTGGCAAAAAATACTGTGAAATTAGCTCATGTCAGAATACAAGATAAAAACACTTACAAAGCTTGTCAGTTTTTCTAGTGTAGCTCTGATGACTACAGTCCTCTATTAGGGCCAGCAAGTTTGATTCTTTATTGGATATTGTTTCTCTCAAAGTGGTTGAGTAGACAAAACGTTAATCCTGATTCACTAAAAAGATTTGCTTAAAAAAAAAACGAATGGCTTATTCAAATTGCACATCAACTTGTTGACAAGGTTTAGCCATTGCAGTTTTCAGTATTACCCATCTTAGCGCCACAATCCTGTTCCATGGCTGTTACATGTTGCTACATATTTTCAGCCAAACACTTATTAGTTCTGGAGACGGGGCAGCAACATGGCACCCATAGTGCAACTAGGCCAAACTCTGTCCATCAGTGGCTCTGGGCCAGATTAAAGTGCCGGGCTCATTGTTTACACAGCTCTATGGTGCCACGGCTGAGCAGGCCCAAACAATGAGCCCCTGCTCCCCTTTGTCAGAGTGAGGGGAAGAATGGAGACCTCTTGACATGGCAACCTGAAGCCTCAATGCCCCCACTTCACCTAGCTGAGAGGGTCAGAGAGAGAGAGAGAGAGAGAGAGAGAGAGAGAGGAAAAGAGAGTGGAGTTAGATATAAGGAATGGAGGGGAAAGAGAAAGGCGAGGTGATGTAGAAAAATGGGAGAGGAAGAGTGAGAAAGAGAGAGAAGATGAGAAGAGGAGCTGAGAGAGGAGAGTAGCAGATATGACATGGAGGGAGAGGAATGAAAGAAAGGAGAGGGGAAGTATGGACAGGAGAAACATAAAGAGGATAGAAATCTGGGGAGGGAGGAAGAGAGGTAGAGAGTGGGCACCAGGAGAGAAGTGAAACTAAGGATAAGAAAAGAGGAGGCATGAATAGGGGAGGAAAGAGAGATGAGCAGAGGCAATGCAGGATGGAAAAGTGAAGGGAAAAGTGGGAAGTATGAAAACAGGAGAGGGGATGGACAGAGAAGCAGATAGAGAAGTAAGAAATGGAAGAGGCAGCAGAGGTGAGAAAGGATGTGGGGGAAACAGCAGCTCTGGACACAGTTTGTTCATTTTCAGTCTTCACCTCACTGTTAACAGAAGTCTTTTACAAAGGTGTCAGGAATGCACACATTTATTTTTCATAGAAGTCACGCTTTTTAGATGCATAACATTTGCACTTCTGCAGAACAGATGCTGGGTGGGAGGACTTCTACAACGGCTAAACAGTTCATGATTTACAGAAAAGCACTGTTTCTAATGTAATGTAAGTCATTTTTCTGGATAATTTCTGCAGTAATGCTACATTTTCCGCAAGAGGAAATGTCTGGAAAATTCAAATTTTGTTCTCTTTTCTGCTAATAGAAGATGTATGAAGGGGCCTGGCAACCACTTATTTGAGAGTGCTTTGTGTTACAAATGCCAGTTTTGTTTTAGTTTGTCCTGTATATCATTCAAGAAAGAATTGTCTTCAGCAGCTGCAGTACTAATGGAGGACAGAAACATCATGGGAGCCTCTTGGGTCCTCAATGGCTACAACTTCAGGGCTTCATTTACTTTTCACTAACTCAGAAAGTTTTCTCCCTCCACCTGTCTCCAGTTTTAAACTGGTCCTGGTCATACTTTCCACCATGCTTTTTCCGGTACAGACAACCGTCCATTGTCAAGTTTCCCTCTGAGAAAAGACCAAACCACTAAAACTGCACTTAAACTTTACCACTATCCTGTGACACTACGACCCTGTGTGTGTGTGTGTGTGTGTGTGTGTGTGTGTGTCCCTCCAACATGACATGACTGCAACATGAGCATTGGGAAACTATGCCCCCTGGCTGAGTCTAGTGTGTGTGCGTGTTTGTGTGTGTGTGCGTGCGTGCACTCGTGTGTGTGTCAGTGTGAGCTACTGTTACAAAGCAGGGCCACTCCTCCTGTCACTCTCCTTCTCTCCATTCTGCGGCCCTCGATGGACTCTCACCTTTATTTCCCTTTAGTTTGTGCATTAAAATCATGTTTTATAGCAAACTGATCATACTTTTAGTTTAGTTTGGTAGTTTAGTTTAGTACTGAATTTAGCTACAGAATTAATTTTCATCCGTAGTCCCTGGGCACGAAATTTACAATATACAATACACTTTTCTTATCTACAAATAACTCATGACTTAAATTTTTGCTAATATCATATCTGTGTGTGTCCGTATGTGTGTGTGTGTGTGTGTGTGTGTGTGTGTGTGTGTGGGCAAGCTGTCAGGGTGTTGTGATGCATAAGGTGCAGTAGTGCAGTAGTTAGAGGGACGGTGCTCGCCTGCTTCCCACCTGCGTGCAATATAACTCATCACTGACATTCAGAAGTGGAAGTCATCAGACACAATGGAGTAGCAGAAGCAACCAAGCGTGTGTGTGTGTCTGTGTGTTTGTGTGTATCTGTGTGTATAAGGGACAATGACTGTGATTGGTCCATCATGCCTGAAAGTTGACCTGCCTTTTTTTGTTTTATTGCAGGTCACTTTCTTGGCAACAATACGGTCATTGATGTGCTGCGTCGCCAGGGATACGAGGTGGAGCACACTCCTGCTGGGCAGCCCATTAACAGGTAAACACGCTGCTAACATGTCCTCACGCGCACACACACACACACACACACACACACACACACAGACACACTATACGAGAGCACTTATTTAACAGTCTCTTCACGATTTTTCGTGATCAAAATAATGAATGCAAATTCAGCCAATGCTGGAAAACCTCCAATTTTACAAAATGACCACATTTTTTCCCACATGAAATGGCCAAATCAACAATGTGCTCGTAATTTTTGCCAATCAATGCAATGTTTTTGCATGAAACGGTCCAAACAAACCATACATCAACATCAACAAACTAAAAGGACTGGAATGCAAGCATAGTAATTTCCTTTGATGTAACTTTGTAACTGATGTAGCCCATTTTTTTTTACTGTTGAGCAAATTAAAAGAAAGGATGAGAACTAAAATATCTCCAGTAGTTCCTGTTATGCAGTAGGCCTATCTATGCTTATTATCACAGGAAGGGAATAAAAATATGACTCTTTCTTAGTTGGAGGGTTATAAAAATCCCACTTTTTGGTTTCTGTTAAGTCTTATATTGTTCTTTGACTTAACTGCCAAAAATACTTGAAATTCTGCAAATTGCTTAGAAAGTCTAATAAGTCTGCCACAAAATGTAACAGTTTTAGTCGCAGTAACAGAAAGCTGCAAAATTAAGTGTGCACACAGACACAACACTATACTGTTTCAGTCAGGAGAGACAAGTGAATGAAGTAAAGATAACTGCTTATTATAACAGATGATATAGTGAAAACTAGACAAGAAAGTCTTTGGCGCTTAGACTCTACAGGGAGATTTTGTAATCGAGGGGCACCAGCCCTGAGCAGCAGCAAGATAAATCCCCCCGTGGAGTCCAGACACTGGTGGTGGCTGATGACTCTGCTGAGACTGATAGCTGGTGAGGCTGATGAGTGATGAAGCTGATGAAACTGATGAAGCTGCAAAGACTGGGTGGTGACGGGGAGGTGGAGGGGTGCGCATAACAGCAGCATGAACGGACTAAAGCGGAGAGAGAGAAACATATGTAAAAAGACAGCAGCAAGATGATGGGCTAACAATGGAGGTGTGTCGCTGTGCTATTGGATAGATGTGACCAGCTGATGTGACCAGCTGATATCTCAATTGACGGCCCCGGGAAATGGCAGCAAGGAAATAATGAGTGAGCATGCGTGAGAGATGTGAATGGCAGGATGGTGTGAGAAGTGAAACTACAGCCTAAGCATGAAAAAGATAGTCTTCCAGACCGAACCTTCGCTAAAGCTCCATTTGTCTGTGGTTTTACATGCTGTCACAACTCTAAACAGCTCTAAAACTGACTAAGTATCCTCAAAAATGAATTGTAATAATCACATATTGGTGTGTGTAAGCAAATTCAAGGAGATAATAACGAAAGGAACGACGTGTTCAGGATCTTTTGTGTTTCATCATGTTTTGGAGCTGATGTTTTCAGTGTGAGAGAGTGGATTATGCCTCTGCTGCAGCCTTAACTAATTCTTGGGATGTGGAGAGCTGTGTCTTGAAGTAATAAACGAGTTAAACCGCCAAAGCCGTGGCCCTCTTAAAGCCGATAGTTCAGAGCAATGCTGCAGAATCTAATGTGGGGAACGGTTGCACCACTTGAAGGCCGACCTTTATCTCTTTCTCTCTGTTCACAAGGTCTTTATCTCTTTCTCTCTGGCTATCTCTATGCTATCTGTCTCTGTCTTCTACTTCTCCCTTAGGTTTTATAGTTGTACGAGGTCAGTAAAATCACATATCTCAGGGCCTACTACTGAGAGAGAAAGAGGGAGAGAGAGAGAGAGAGAGAGAGAGAGATATTAAAGACAGAGGTAGAAAAAATTAGAATGAAAGAGACACAAAAATGAAGACAAACAGATACAGCAAAAGAAGGGAGAGAAAGATGGACAGAGAAAGAGAAAAATCTGAACAATCATGAATCACAAATTTCACTTTCTCCTAATGCCTAAGCCTGATGGCCTTTACTATGAGGTCAAATTAAAACTAATATAATAACAAGGTGAAGACATATTCATCTTAAGGGAGTAATTCTTCAAAGAATAACTGGGAAAGGGGGAAGAAGACAGAGGAGAGAGCAAGAGAGAAAGAAGAAGCGCAGACCTTTAAAACAGACAACGAGAGAAAGACAGAGATGAGAGAGAGAACGAAGCAGAAAGTATTCTATTTCGCCACAAAGTTGTTACACATTATGATTTCTTCTGAAAACACGAGTCTGTAAAATTGGTAGGCCCATATTTTATCACTTAAATCGGTGTAAGGTTGCATGAACCGGCCACATTTCACAGTGCAACCGCTGCCTCGCGGCCCTGACAGGGATATTTATTTATTTTTTTGTCTCTCTCCTTTTTTCACCGACTGGATTTCAAATGGGAAATCATTTTCCAAGTAAGCGCAACTCCATAGTTGGTCTAATTTCATCCTGCAGACCCAAAACAGATGTTCAAGTTCTGCCTCAGCCCTTGTGAGAAATGTGTTGTCTGCAAATAATCAAACACTGCAGCCAGTAATTATCCTTTCAGTGATTCTCCTTTTTTTGAGCACTCACTCTCTCCATGTCTCCCTAAAGATGAATATTGTGTCATCAGCTGGTTATTAAATTAGTTTTAGTTTTATTCATTTACCTGCACTGTTGACATTGGCAATATTACGGCAGAGTTAACTTCTTGTTTCTTTCCTGAGAAAGAACTACTAATCCGCTAATCACATAAGGGGCTCGTTTTGATGTGGATGTTGGCGATCACGGAAGGGAAAATAAATAGCCAGATCCAGAGCGCTGTTGTTTTTCTCTCAGGGGGATAAAGGCTTTAGCAACATTAGCTGCAGCCATTATCTTTACCTTCATTAGCTTTAAGCTTTCAGCTTTACCATTATAAATGTAGCTTTTAGACTCACTTGTCATTAGCTTAACATTGTTAACTTGAGAAATTAGCGTCATCATTATTTGCTTTTTGCTGTTAGGTTTGTTGCCATTGGCTTTTGCTGTTGGATTGATTCAGTGTAAGCTTTGGGTGCAAATATACCAAATATTTTAAATATAATATACATAAAAAAGGAAAAACAGTAATACTATTACATTTTTAAGTGTAAATAGCTGTAGGAACAAAAGATAATCTAAAATGTGCAGTGGAACTCTTGAGTTGGAGACTGGGGTTGCAGACAGTTCTGCATCACTGCTCTGGTTTTTGTTTCTGTCCTGTCCTGCAAAACAAAATCCAGGGAATCCAGGACGACTCTTATAGCAGAATTCACCTTCCTCACCAGCTTCTCTAATTCACCACTGTCCTGTGAAAACCGACCTCCAGTTTTGGTGTTTGTCATGGTTTCACTTAACTTTACGTGCTGTGTGAGTTCCATGATGTTAGGACCCATGAAATCTCTAGTCATAACCCGTTCATAAACACGCCAAATTCCCTGTGTATACAGTATATCCCTGTGAATATAATTCTGATTGAGAAGCTTCAAAAATGTATGTGCAACATTCTGAAAATATGGGTGTTTTGTTTAGAAGGGGTACACTTTGACTTGGCAGCATCACACTGTAAAACCAAGTCCACCCAAATGCCTTATAAAAGGGAAGCACAAACAAATGTTCTATTAAAATCCCCTTAGTGCTTTTGTACAAGCAATAATCTAGGAAAAGTAGATCTTACATTTCTGCATGGGTGTGTTATCTAACATGTTAGATTATAAGCATAATACCTGTTTCCAAAATGTAGCTCCCATTGTCCTTAAATTTCTTGGAGCTATGAGATTACCATGCCACTGAATCAATATTTTTTTTTAGATATATCTTTAGCTTTGTTGCTCTCAAACATTTGTCATGAATCTCAAGCTCTGGCCTTGTAAAAGCAAGTCTGGCATAAATAGGCTGCGGTCCCACACCCATACATGTGGGATAACACCCACGAATCAAAAGACACAAGTGTCAACACACACTGACAGACACAAACACACATGTACCAACACACATTCTCTCTCTCTCTCTTTCTCTCTCTCTCTCTCTGTCTCTCTCTCTCTCTCTCTCTCTCTCTCTCTCTCTGAGTCAATCGTTCTCTTTGTTGGGTGCACCACAGTCCTTCAGAACGCAGCGTGGAGTAAAAAGTTTGATTTGCACACCTCTTAAGCCGTCGTAATTGAAAAGTTACCCAAATGAATCCATGGCCCCCCCTTGACACATGGAAAACCTGGTCTAAATCAAACTTACTGCCCAAAGCTGGTCTGGAGAATGAGTGTATGTGTGTATGTTTGTGTGTGTGTGTGTGTGTGTGTGTGTGTGTGTGTGTGTGTGATGTTCTGCACTGTTCTCAAATAAAGAAAATCTTAGTCAACAAATAGTTATAGGACTTTGTTGACTGATCGAATATTCTTCATAGGCTTAATTGATATACCAGGCCTTACTGTCCTCTTGTACATGAGGGCAGTGAAGCAACATGACCACCTTGGTTTTACCACAGACCAAAACATATCTGCCAATATTTCTGGTAGAAATGTTTTGTGGGGATCTTATGTCTGCATGTTCAATTTTTCACGTGTTCAGTGATGTCTCTTAGTCATTAGTTTTCCAGTTATTCTGCTGTTTCCACCATGTAGATTGTACCATAGATAAATCTGTATAATTCCCATGAGCCACCAGTGAAGTGTTGCAGTAAAGACCAAGATAAGCAGAACTCATACCTCTAGCTGTGAAGCATGTAGTGCAGTCTAGCATGGCCCACTGCGTGGGTGGCTATCTCTCTGTAATCTATGTGTGTGTGTGTGTGTGTGTGTGTGCGCGCGCGCTTGTGTGTGTGCGTGTGTGCGATTGTTCCTGATTGTTAGCAGCCTCATTAGAGACGGCCAGTAGCTCATCAGAAGCAAATGTGTTTTTAATCAAAAAGATGAATTTTGGTTTCCCTCTCATTCTCCCCATTCCTGGACATTACCTTGTTTTCCAGAAAATCCTGGAAATGTTTTCCATTAGAGTGCCATATTGGTTATTGGAACATCCGTGACCATCCCGTTCTAACAGAAATTCTCTCTTCTCTTCTTTTGTTCCTCTCTCCTCTACTTATTGTTTCTTCCTCCTTTGTTCATCTTTTCTCCACTTCTTGTCCGATCTCCTTTTCTTTCCTCTCCTCCAACAGTTGTTTTTACAGAGGCAGTAATAACACTCAAATACAATTTACCTTTGGAATTCACCTTGGTCAGATTACAATGCTATTCTATTCTATTCTATTCTATTCTATTCTATTCTATTCTATTCTATTCTATTCTATTCTATCGGTATTCTATTCTATTCCACTTAATCTGCAAATGCCATGCCATGTCTTTGAGGTGACACTCAAAGACAATTTACCAGTTTATCCTTTTTGCAATTTACCTTGGTCAATTTAGAGTTCTATTGTATTGAATTGTATTGTATTGTATTGTATCATATTGTATTGTATTGCATTGTATTGTATTGTGTTATATTCTATTCTATTCCAGTCTACACTGCAAATTGCATGACAAAACTCTTTTTCTCTTCTCTCTCCCTGTCTTCTCCATCCTCCAGAAGATCGTCGTCCAGACCCGCCTCGCCGCAGGCAGAGGGTCTTCCCTGGAGCGAGGACCACCATGACGAGTCTCCGCCCCTGGAGCCGTTCCTCCACGAGCTCCCCCACCACGAGGACGATCAGGGGCGTCCCCTGGAGGAGGAACCGCTGCCCCATATGCTGCTGCCGCCGGACAGCCTGGAGCTGCTGGAGAAAGCAGAGAGGAAGATGATGAAGAAGAAGAGGAGGAACAAGCAGAAGAAACAACGGCACCGGCATTTTAACGACCTGTGGGTTCGCATCGAGGAGAGGTAGGTAGAGGAGGAGAGGAAGGAGGAGAGGGGAGAGATGATGATGATGATGATGACAAGAAAAGACCAGGGAACAAGCAGATAAAAGGAATATACAGGCAGTTTAAAGACCTGTGGGGCTGCATCAAGGATAGGAGAGAGGGAGGAGAGGAGGAGGGATAGAAGGGAAGGAGGGTTTAGAAGAAGAGGGGACAGATTTGACCATACTTTATCCCACTGCAAAGTTAAAAACACATTAATACTAGTTATGTGGGCATATGGGGTCTTGTTGTCAGTCATCTGTCAGTACTGGCTTGTCTATCTGTCTGGCTGTAAAGAAGGGGAGAAGGGAAATGTAGAGAAGGTGAGAGGAAAGGGAGGAAAGGGTAGAGACGAGGAGAAGAGAGGACAAGAGGAAAGAGTGGAGGATAAGGTGGAAAAAGCATGGAGAAGTAAGAGAAGGAGGGGAGCAGAGGAGATGAAATGATGAAGAAGAGGAGATGAGAGGTGAGAGAGGGGGAATTTGAAATGTGTAATGCAGACCTCCTGGTTGTCTATAGAATAAAACTGACACTTCCTGGTGTTGTGCTGCAGGCTAAAACAGACAGTGTATCACATCACCGTGCTCTTCATGCCGTCCACACACATCAACACACACCCACACACACACACACCTCAGTGTGGTATAGGTCCAAACTGGTTGCAACCTGGTATAAGTGTCTTGGATGTGAGAACAGCAGCCTGGGAAATCCTAGCGTGCATCCGGTTTTGGCCTCCCAGTAGCTCCAGGCAGGGACTAACCGGCCGGCAAAGCAAGCTCACCTTTCAGAAAAAAAGGGGACCTGCTCTCAAGGTGTGGTCTGCTGTGCTGAAACGGCTCTCTCCATTTACATATATGGACTTGCCAACTACAGTTTATTGTGAAGGCAAGTTTTAATCTGTTGAGTTTATTGAATCATACGTGTGGAAAACAGTATGTAAAGAAGGTAATCACACTAATCTATTCAAATGAATCTCTTACAGCTATGAGCTAAAAACTCAATTAAATTCATGCTTCATCATCCCATGAGGGAAATTTGCTTTTCTCGACAGGGTTTACAGTAAAAACATACAATAAAAACAGAATAAGTGAATAGGTCAGTGGCCCACCGTGTCTCTGACAGCAGGTTTGTAGGTAACTATTGTTGCTGTCACATAAAAACACATTTCTTCAATCTTTCTATTTTTTAATAGTCTGAGTAGGTTTTATGACCCCAGAATGCACGAACAAAACCCTATAGATCTTTTGAAAAGTGCATGATGATCAGTGAGGGTATTTTTTTTAACTCCCAAACATTATTTGGACACAATCATTTGAGAGAGTGCAGAGGCTCCCTTGGTATTTAAGGAGGTTAAATACTCTCACGCTTTTTTTCTGCAATGCAAACATGATAATAATATATGTGTTTCTGTAGCTATGTATTCTCAAAGCTGAAAGATAATATTTTCAGAACTGAGTCAAGGATAAGGTCACCTTTAAGGACATTTAAGGAATGTAGCGGGGCATTGACTTTCTATCTATTATCTATCTATTGTTCTATCTCCCTACCTAGCTCTAAATATTTCTTTCTATTTCTCTTTCTTTTTGTCTCTCTTCTGAATGTGCATGTGTTTGCATGTCAGAATCTGACCAGCCTCCCAGACCTGATGTATTTATTTACTGTGTGTGGAACATAAAGTTTATTTACTATGGCTTGCAGATGGAGACTTAGACTACACAGGAACAGAAACTCTGGGCCCTTCATAGGCTGCCATTACACTTGTCATTTTGGCAGAATTTTTTAAGATCTGGTGCAAAAGATTGGCATTTATGAGATCACATTTCTGTATATCTGCACATGGCCTGAAAATAGCTGTTGTGAGTTCTCCTGTATTTATTGCTTTTTCTTGCTCTCCATCTCCATCTCTTCTCGTTGCTTGGATGTGCTTTCGGCTGGATTGCGTCTAGACTATTAAGACCTATTAAGCCACTGTATAGTTTAATATGGTAATTGATCTGTGATTAGTGATGCTTTAGAAACCTCGAGAATGTAAGTATGGTCACTCTGTGACCAAGGTATGCACTTTTCCAAAGATATAAAAGTAGGGAAAGTAGGAAACATAGTGAAGACAGAAACCATCCTCGTTCAAGCCGCCATGACAGCAAGCATCTGCCTTGTTCCAGGGCAAATGAAAAGATAATTTTCACTTTGGTAGCACAAAAAAGCAGGATTAAAAAGGGTTAAATATTTGAGAAATCCAACCATACAGCCTGTTTCCACAGCTCACCTCCACAGGAACAGAGGGGGTTTGTGAACATGTTTGTATACATTATGTCTGCAAATGTGTTTTCTCTCTTGCTGAAAACCCTGTTTTTTTAACCAAAAGGAAAGGAGCTGTTTGTGTACATATGCTCCAAAGCGCGCACGGTGGCTGTCTTCATTTGTATATTTTAATGTCTGACAAGGTAATACTTTAATATTAATATTCAACATTTTCAAGGAGTATACTGTAGTGTGAAGGTTTTCTCCCAGTCCTAATTCTTTCCAGAGCAAATTGAGAGACAAAGAGGGGAAAGAGAGCGTGAGACAAAAACAGAAATAGAAAGACAGAAAGAGAGAGTAAAGGTGGGTGTGTGATTCTGCAGGTATGAGTGCATGTGAGAGGGAGAGAGAGTGAAAGGTAGAGACGAGACTACAGTGCCGTAATTCTCTGTGGTCTTTGATGCATGGCCACACACACATGATGCGTCACACCTGATTTCCTTGCACCTTTCCAGGCCCTCACTGCCAGCTCTGTGTAGTACAGCTCAAACCAAAATAAACCTGCTTCAAAACTTAAAAAAAAAAAATAACCTTAATGCCTCTTCTGAACATTAAGAAACCGGCTTCATTTATTTACAGAAACTCAAGAAATAAAGCCAAAAGGACCCCTCAAATATATCTGTTCTCTACTTTGTCTGAAATAATCATCAGCATCAAAATCCATCTATGAACTAAAGCCAAGAGCTACAGGCATTGTAGTCATAAGCCAACACCAATCAATGCAAAGTAAATATTATTAACCGCAAGCATATGCTAGTGATGAAAACACTTGAATTTGAGGTTAATTTGGAAATTGTGAGGGGAAATGTTTGGACACTGAATGAAAGGTGCAGATGCTTTTGTCTTTTTCATCACAGTTGTGAGATCATCATCTCTAACTGACCAGTACCCACTGAAGTTTAGCTTTTCTTGAGCAAGCACTTGTTCTAGAGGGCAATGTTTTTATATCAGCACTTTTGTATACTGAAAAACGGCTTCTGAACTGTTATCATTCCTAATCTAATAGGAAACTATTGTGTCGAGCTTGTGGCAACATGGCTAGTTCATTGGCATCTAGTGTTACTGTTACATACTTGAATGGTGGGATCTTGCATCCATCAGTGACTCCGAGACAGCAAAGCTTTTCTCTTCACAAAAGGAAAAAGAAATCCTAACCCTGTTAAAACATGGTGTAGCGGAGTAGAGTAGCTCAACCTCATAAAACACTATTCAACAAAATACAGACATCTCTCTACGCATACTCTAATTAGTCCTTAATATTGGCTAACATAAATGTAGTTTGATGCCTAACAATTTTTGGGTATTTTTCTTTGACATGAAAAAGGTTTGAGAACCACTGATTTAATGTAGTTGATCTAACGTTATAAACAATGTTGGTTTTGATGACACTTACTAGTGCTAGCTCGGTTAGCAAGGTAAAAGTACTATCATATTGCTAACATTACTGTAAGCAGTGTCTTTTGTCGATTCGTTATTATCAGTCGAGTATCTGTTGCAGCTATTGATTGTAGTAGATAAGCAGTAATAATGTCAATAAACCATTATCACATTGTTTTATAAAAAATGTTAGAGATATTTATATAGTGTTGATAGTGCCGTCTCTGTAGACATGGCCGCTCTCTGGCACTGGCTTCTGTTGTTTGTAGTCGCTTCACCCGTCTCAACAGATCAACAGCCCATGCCGGTTTGTTTGGGAGCTGCTGCCAGTCCAGTGATTTCAAAGTGCTGGTGAAAAGAATATTGCAGATTATCACTTTAAAGATCCAAACATATGTTCTCAATCACCTATTTAAACAAAAATACTACCCAAGTTTGAATCCTAACCTTAAATCATCACTTTTGAATATGCCACAGTTACTCATTTAACAATAATTGCTGTCTGTGACAAGTCTCTTGGTCTAATATTCATCCCATTTTTTTCTTTGTCTTTTCTCTTTTTCTCCTCTATGTCTGTGTAGACAGATCAATGTCAGTATTCGTTCCTGTATATATTTTTATATAGAGTGGGGAGGAAGAAAGGGGGATGAGGGGTGGAAGGGAGTGGACTTGGTGATGGAGATTGCGGGTGGGACAGGATTTAATTCTCCTTTTGAATTCTTTTCCTTTTCTTTACATTGATTTTTTTTTTTTTACATTGACCGACTCTGTGCTTGTAAAGGGGAAAAAAAAATCTTCCCAATAAAAAAATAAAATAAAACCAGAAAAAGAGAAATACCAACATGCTATCAATTTTCTGCAAAAGTCGAGTCAGCGTTGTAATCCTCAGTGAAGTGGCTGTGCCCACTGTAGTTAGTACATTGGCAACCGGACCTGACTTCAGGAACTTGTGTGTTTGTTTTGCCTGGCCCGGTCCCAGTCATAACCACACGAGCACCGCAGGCCCAACATCAAACAGAGCAGCAGAAATTATTTAATTGCCAGTCTTATTGAGAAAAGAAAGACAGACAAAGATAGAAATAGAGACAGACAGAGAGAGAGACAGAGAGAGAGACAATGAAAGGCAAACGGAAAGAGAGAGGCATGAGAATGAGTGAGGGGGAGAGAAAAAGAGGGAGGGGAGCGAGCAGACAGATGGAGAGTTGGCTTATAGCCTTTAGCTGACCAATGAGTTGCACTCCCGTCACCCATCTATCAGTTAAATCTCTTTTAATTGGCCAATGCGATGTAGCAGTGGTTTCCTTTGTCTTGGAAGTATCCTTTGTAGCCCCCAGCGTCATTGTTATTTCCATTGTTTTCTGTAGTCACTGCCATCTTTTCTCTGGTAATTGTGGACAATATAGGGACGTAAGGGAGACTAGGGAGACTTCCGCAGACTATGACTATGATTTTCCTTTCATATGAACAAAAACAGGGCAGTGTCCTAGCAGGGCAGAGATAGAACACATGCTACATGTTAAAAATAGGAAATTAGTCTGGAAATGAGATGGTCTTGCCTCGTCCCGGCCGGTCTGCTTTAACTCAAGAGTCTGGGTCAGATTTGTGACTATTGCTATGGTCACTCCCTTCATAAGAAAACTGTACTGAAAACCAATCATAAAGCTCAAACCTCAAGCAGCATGTGATAACTGAAAAGTTGAATGGAAATATGAATATATGTCTGAATCTAATCTCCTCTGTCTCCTTTCTCCTCCCCCAGCACTATGGTCCAGTCTCCGCCTCCCCCGCTGGTACGCATCATCAACGGTTACATCACAGTGCAGCCACCTGACAGAGTCCACAGCCGCTACAACTACCACCACATACCTTCGTCATCAACCTCCTCCTCGTCTTCCTCACTGGCCTTCCTCTGCACGTTGCTTACAATCATCCAACAGACGTGGACTGTGCTGCTCTAGGTCTCGCTGAAAATAGAGGACTTGTTATAAAAAAATAGTCTCATAAAATGCGGCTTCTCGTAGAATATGGAGTCTCACTCACATACACAATGAGGTCTCATACAACGTGAGTCTTCATTGAGCATGGAGTCTCCTCCAGCATAATCTTTCACGCAAAATGAGGTCTCATGCTCGGGTCTGATCATGGATCATGGATCAGATCTAGAAGAGGCTGCAAAGAGTAATGGGGACTCACAAGTTGTTGAAAGACCAGGACTCTTGTGTGCTCTGCTGCAGCTGTAGAGGTTTTATTGAATACTAGGTCACATTGTCCATTCACAATACAATATATATTAAAATAAAAATGTCTCATGAGGTTACGAACATGGAAACAGAATGCGAGTTTAACCAGAAGTGCCACTCTACAGTAGACTCCATGGATACTGGGTAAATAAAGTAGGTGTCATCGGGGTTAAATCACGTCAATAGAGCGTCTCTCACAACATGAGGTCCTAATGAACATGGAGTTTTATATAACGTGAGGTTTCTTGGAATGTGAAGCACGAGGTTTCATACGGTTTCGATCAGATGTGCACACAGAGCTGGAGCGACCGTACAGCGTGAGAAACAAAGTGAAGGCTCACGCAAGCAAAGGAGTTTTTTTTATTGTATATGTCATTGGACATTATGGACCCTTACACACTATAATGTTACAACATACGTTCATCATTCAACATGTGATGTCTCTGAGAATATGAGATCTCGCTGAACTGACTGTAGACTGAATGGACATTAGATTCAAACTAAAGAAACCATCAAGGAATGTCAAATACCTTCAATAATCACAACTGGATCCCTATGTCATTTCTGCGTCTGTGTGTGTGTGTGTGTGTGTGTGTGTGCGTGCGTGTGTGTGTGTGTGTGTGTGCGTGCGCACATGTGTGTATCTGTGTGTGTGTGTGTGTGTGTGTGTGTGTGTTTACAACAAACTCTATCAGCTCTTAATCCCCTGCCCTCGCAAACAGAGGTTTTCTCTTCCAACCTTAATTTATTCTTCCCTTTTAGAAGAAGAATTTGTTTAGTGTTGCATAATACTGTGGGGAAAAATTGTATATACTGTTTCTACATATTATAGATGTATTTTAGAAATATAAAAAAAAATGAAAATTATTAAAAGTTTTGTTGTTGTTTATATATATAAATAGATATGCAGTATATTTTTTTGAAAAGAAATCAGGAACTAACCACCATAGCCCATGTCATGTGTCTCTCTGAGGTGAAATGTTTGGAAGGGAGAGATGATTGTATTGTATGTATCAGTGTTATCAGTGGTTTTGCTGTATGTCTTTGCTGAAAGAATTGATGTTTTTTTTTTTTTTTTTTTTTTTTCACATAGAGATTATTTGTTTAATTTATTTAACTATAGTTGTAGGTCACATGAATCACTCCCAGTTTTTATTTTGCAGTCAATATGTTGTCCAAATATGTATCTATGGTTTCAAATACATTTTCAAGTACATATGACGGTAATATTAAGTCAGTTTCAAATACATAATGCTATTCCACATACAGTGTAATTTTTTCAGGTCTTCTGTCATTCGCATTTCACTTATGTGGCATGAGATGATTGTAATATTTTTTGCTATAAAGTTGAAAACAATAAAATATTTATCTAGATTAACATCTGAATTTGACGTTCATACTCTGTGACACATATCATAAGTCAATGGGAAGCTTGTAAACATGTTTCCTACACAGGTCTGGGACATCCAGGAAGTTAATTTGATAATTTTCAGGTCTTGACACATTTTGGAATTGTACCCTGGAAAAGTATGAAGCAATATTGGTGCTTAGTCAAATATGAATACATTATAAGTACTTGTAGAACTCACTGATATCCAAATTAAGTGACAGTTTTGCTCTAACAGGAGGATTGTATCCATCACTTGAAAAAAGCAACTTCTACTTTTACAAAACAATTCCTAGCACAAAATAATAGTTGGTAAACGAGGCCTTGTTGGCTTTCAGGTAATGTTTATAATCTTATCCATAAGGGATTTTAAAAATTAACTTTTGAGGCCTGAGAAAAGTATTTTGGAGGATTTTTGTGGGAAGTGTTTAGGAAACTTGTGTAAAACAAGGAGAAAAGCCTGTGATGTCTTGTGTTTATTGTATTTGCGACCTCAAAAGGAGTTTCCATGTACATTTTTTGACTAGAATTTCTCCAGACCTCTGTTGTTTGAGACAGAGGTGTGGATACATGAGATTACCACGCTCATTTGAACTAGAGCTGGTGTTGTCAGCCAATCAGGGTCCAGTATTGTGACTTATAGCCTTCAAATTCAGTTTTACTAATTCAATTAAACTTTAATTTAAATTAAACTACATTTATTTGTAAAACATCATAAAGAACATTGTTCTTATCTTGAACCATAGTAAATTTGAAAACAAAATCATAAAAAATTGAATAAGATTTGACCTTAAAGGCATCTGACAGCCACTGTGGCATCCCATGACCACATCACCACAAATCGTGACACAAATACATCTTTGTATGCTGATATGTCACATAAAGCTGTAACCTGATTGGAACCACTTTGAAAGATCTAACAAATTAAAACAAAAAAGAACTCCAAGCGCAGCATCTTGGTGGTTTTTCGAAAGGAAAATAATGTCTCACCCAGCGCAAAGTAATTTTTGGAAGAAGAAGAAGAAGAAGAAGAAGAAGAAGAAGGATTGTGGAATAGACAAAGCTGTTGTCTGACTCTTGAAAGTGGACTTCAATAGTCAACACAAAATTCAACAAACAGCTGAAAACACAGCAACAGCATTAAACAGTTTGCCACATCTTTAACTGAATCCCAGTCCATTTAAACTGGTTGGTAGGAGCTGAATATAGAGCTAAATGCTCACAGAGCCAACAAAGACGGACACCCAACTGACATGAAAACCCCTGCGGTTTGCAGTTGGTGTCCAAGTCAAGTGTGATAATACATTGCTTGATGGATTTTGTTGTTTCTAGTTATTTTTAGATATTAAACTTAGCCTTGATATAAAAATTCTGGTATCAACACTACAGTGATCATGTGTACCGGACCTCACACATATGAGTGTACATCCTCACACATGCACACGCACACACACACACACACACACACACACAAACACACACACACACAGCCTGCCCTGGACCAGGGTTCATGGTGTGTTTATGTGAGGTTAATGTGCTGTGATAAGGGAGCTTTTAGAAGCTGTTTGATGTGTGTATGTGGTCTGCCACAAACAAGGCAGCTGCTCTGTCAGGGAATGTTGATCCTGCAGGAAACAAACTGGAAACCAGAGCTAATTGATTCTTCAGATGTACAGGAAATGAGAGCTAATTGATTTGTTATATCAACAGGAAAGAAAAGCTAATTGACTTGTTAGTTTGGTGCTTTGATTTAGGAGTGGCTGTGTGTTTGAAGAAGTTGTGGAGTTTGGTGTAGGCTTGATGTTCATCAATTATTTTAAAAGACGGACTGTGTAAGAATTATATTGAGAACATAAAAACAAGACTGCATATTTGTCTAAAGGTATAAAGATCCCATCAAAGAGCAATGGCAGACAAATGTAATGAGAATAAGTGTAATTAATTGTCTACTGTGTCTAAAAAAAAGTTTGATGAATATGGTAGGTATCTCCTTGCAAAGCTTAGGTTGAGTTCTTACATCACAACATTAAAGGAAAATCCACGCTAAAACACTAACGCTAACACTATTTTTCTTATTCCTGTGGATAACTGGACAAACGTAGACGATGTGATGTTGCATGATATTTCCAGCACAGCTCCAATGGAGTTTAATGGGAGAGAAGTTTCCATTGATCTAAAACATCAACAGTAAACATCAGTGTTTGGTATCAGTCCCTCAGAATCAAAGAGCAAGGGCTTCTTTCTAGAGCCGCCATTTTACACCAACGTTCAACAACCATAGAGGGAGAAATCCATCATAGAAGAGATACCAATTTCTCCACTGACAGTAGCCTCAATAGCCCATAATGCAATGCAGCCACAAGACATGTTGCGTTTTCAGTAAAGGGGCGTGACTCTCACTTTTTCTCAATTGTAAAAACTCTTGCTCTGTTGCCGTTGCTATAACTATCACTATCACTATCATTTTTGCTCTCTCCACTAAGACATAAAACCCAACTGGATTCAACAAGTCCAGGCGAGATCTCTGGGAGATGTTGAAAGGCATTCCGGGAAATGTAGGAAATCACTACCTGAAGTAGAAGTAGACTAGGCAGGTTGAGGGAAAGTGGATATGACAAAAAGGTAAATCACAACTCAAGATAAATCCTGGAATGCATTGAACATCACAGAATAATAATATACAGTATATCAGTGTAAGAGTATCTGAGGGTGCAGTTTTCCTTTTTATGTAATTGATTAGTTATCTTTAATTGCCTGTCACTTTAATGAATGTCCCAAATACTTTCTCTATTGATCTAATGTGCTATATATACAAAACTTAAGATATTACATGTCTGTAACTATCATTGTGTGTGTGTGAGTGAAAGACAGAGAAAGAAACAAAAAGAGAGCTAGAAAGAGCGAACAAAATTCCTAAATTTACCCAAAGCGAACTGCACAAGACCATCAAACCCAGAGCGTCTAAAATGTGTGACTCTAAGAATAGATCTTCTATCCGCTCCATGTAAAACAACACTTTTATAATAACATACCCTTTAAGTCGCTCAGTCATTCCATACAAGAATAAACAAATAAAGGGGCAGGTCACTCATTTAATTGCCTCCTATAGAGCACTTGTGCTGACAGATGTTGCAGCTCATTTACTAGTGAAAACATTGCGTAAACAATGGTGTGAGTTCCATCAGTCGAAATTGAATAGACAGAGACTCTTGGTTATCTGGCTTTTTCTTTAAGATGCTTCAAGCTGCTGGTGGTGGGTGGTGTGTGTGTGTGTGTGTGTGCGTGTGTGTGTGTGTGTGTGTGTGTGTGTGGATAGTGTGTGGATAGTTACTTCTCGTAAGTAATTTCAACTAAGATAGTAGTGCTCCTACTTGAGTAAAATATTTCAGTATCCTTGGACAATTATTTTTACTCCAATTTGAGTGATATTTCAGTGACCTTAAAGTATTTTTACTTGATAAAATAGTTTTCGCTTCTCTTGAAACCTCTCACACACGCTCAATACACATAACAGTGTAATTCAAGCTAGCAAAGACGATAGCTTGGTAAAAGGTGAGGCTCATTCCAGTCTCAAACCCATGAGTTCAGCGCCTGCCAGCATGACAGACATGACCTGAATTAGCTGGAGGATAGTATTTCAACTGAAGTGACTTTAATCAACTTGTTCAGCTCTGTGATACATGCACATGCAAGCACACACACACACACACACACACACACACAGCAGTTATGGGAATTTATTTATTTATTGGTATTTATTTACATTGGTGAATCTCAGAGCAGGCATTCAAATCCGTTGCACCCATTAATGCAGAACCTATTTTAAAATCACTCACTCCCCATCCATGTGATTTTCACTCTACATGTAACTCTGTAGGCCTGTATGTCCAGCCAAAGTGGCCATTTATCCACTCATTCATCACAATCCGAAAAGTCAGCTCTTGACAGATATCTCCTTTAAAATATTGAATGGACTGCTTCTTAAAACACTATCAAATAAGAAAATATGTCTTATGAAAACACACCACGGTGGACCGGAGCTGGGGTTGCCAGATTGGACAAAGTAAACCTGCAGGAATTGAAAGCAGATGTCCACGCAGACGTCTGTTTCCTGTGGAACACACAACTAGAGGTAAAAATATTGATATGGCATCAAAGATTAGACCCATGTTTTTCAAAGCCTTGTCTTGACCCAAAGGTAGTTTGCAGGAGGTTAAAATGGGTCTGCTTAATTGGTAAATAAATTGGTAAGTTATTTATTTATACTATCTTATATTGCTAAAGCCCTTTAATCCTAAGACCCTTTAAAGTTGAATAAAAAGCTAGTAGGATACTGGTTCCAAGATAGTAAAATCTTTTTGATCATAAGAATTAGTTGTGAAAACATTTCAGTCTTTGCGGAAAGTTTGAAAATCACTCCTTTATAATGTATATTAAAAAAGACATAGAAATGGTATTAAAAATAGACGAGAGAAATGTTGTTACAGGTGGTGATTGCCCTTTTTAAAGAGCTGATACTTTTGTGTTTACTTCAAAGAACATTATGAAGTTATTAAGAACTTTGCAAACATATGAGTAACGCTTTTAGGATAGGAGGCATCTGTGTGTTGAAAATACAATTGTTGAATTTCAGATAACATTTTCTCTTTTTTGCCATATCATGTGCAAACTGACATGGCAGATGTGGGAGAGGTGAAAAAGTGGAAAATGTCTACAAAGGAGAATCTTATCTTAGTTTGTACGTTATCTGATAGTTTTGCTGAGAGACGTCAAAATACGAATTCCCTCCGATTTGACCTTTGTATTTTTGACATTACATTTGACAGAAGTAAAATATTCTGCACTGACCATTAAATTACTTGTGGATTAAAGTGCTTTCATTCATCCATTCATGCATTTATTTATTACATTTGTCCACCTATCCATCCAGCTTCTCATGCATCATCTATCCATTATCAACCCATCACATATCCATCATCATCAACCCATCTATCCATTTATTTGTCTATTCATCCATCCATCCACCCATTTAACCGTCCATCCATCCATCCATCCATCCATCCATTTATGCCTTTATCCATCCATCCATCTACACGTTTTGCTACACAAGGTCAAATCACTTTCCCATTGTTAAAACAAGCCCAGCATGTTATTGTTTATCTGATGTAGCTCTGGCCAATCCCTCACAGCCTTGCACAAATAAGCTTACGTGTGTCTGCTGTTTTCACTGCGGCTATTATCACCGCATCAATCTAGCAGCCATTGGAGCCTGTGTTAACTGAGACCCATGGTAATTAGTGCCGTGTTGAGCGAGTTCTCTGCATATTTACATAGCAAATCTCTTTGGGGTTATAATATGTTATCGGTGCTGGTTAGTGCTTTGACCTATGGGAACTCATAAGAGAAAACAATAGAATTGGTCCGTTTAATAAAAACACAGTGTTCTTGGGTTGTCTTTCAACCTATTAATTAACTCTGGGGAAAGCAAAGGGATTTGTTTATGTGTGTTATGTCACTCTCTCTCTTTCTCTTTTTCTCTATGTCTCTTTCCCATTTTTACTTCCTCTCCCCTCTGTACCTTCCCTTACTCATTCTTTCTTCCAGTCTCTCTCTGCCTGTCTTTCTCACACTCTCCCCCTTCCTCTCTTCCCACCTTCTTTCTTCTTTTTTCTCTCCCCTGTCTCCCCTCTCTACTCCATGTTAGTATCAACACTGTGATGGAGTGGCAAGTGAAAGACAATTTCCTTAATAGCCAGTATAAATACATAATATAATCAGTAATAAAATGACTGTAACTGCAAATGCCTGGGAAATCCATTTGGAAAAGGGGATAATGCTTACAGACTGGAAGCTGAACATACTTGATTTTAATTAGGATGCCATCAGATGGATGTTTTTATCCAAAATACTTCACAGAAATGTAAGTATTCTCATGGTGGCCCCATTAGCAGCAGAACCCCTTACCCCAACAGTAGTAGCAACTGGTATAGTGCAGTGCTCTACCCCTTGAGATGCACAAGGAACAAGGGATATCATTTATGAGGGCAGTCGGGTTTAGAGTTTATAAAAAAAGGAAGGAATAACGTGGGTTTAGAAACAGTCCAGGTGACAGCTGGAGATAGATAGACTCATCCAAGAAAGGAGGCAGTTCAGGAGGCAGTGGAAGAAGGTGTATCAATAACCTGCAAACAAACCTGAAGAATTAGCTGCAGTAAATTGAGATGCATCACCATTGTTAACTGACACAGTTATGACACTGTTGTGATAGTTTTCCAGTTGGATATGTAACTGGAAAACTATCTGGTCTATCACTGGTTTTGACTTGATACAATAGTGGATATCCTCATTTTCTGATAATCATGTCATTTTCAAGATCAGTGTGTGATTGGGTGGTGCAAATGGTGAAAGTTAATTGTAATTCAACCATTAGGCCTATATGGCAATATTCATCCCAGGGTTTTTTTTTCTGTGATGACATCATACAACTGATTTACATATGTGATTAGTTACCTTAGCGGCTCTCCAAAATCTCTTTAAATGCCAATGTTATCATTACACATGTATTAATTATTATCATTTTATACTCTGATGACAGCTGAATGCAAAGGCTGAGCTTGGATGATGAATCTACAAGCATGTATTCTGTTGGTGTATTATGTTCGGGGTACTTTCTGTGTTTTGGAGAGACAGTGTTCAGGTGCCTTATTGGAAATTTTCTGAAGGTATACAATTAAACAAATCACAGTTTTTAAGATAGTTCAATGTATCTGAGTGCATGTGTATATATGCATGTATACAGGAGAGAGTATCTTTAAGGGATATAAAGTCAACACAATATGTTGCTGCTGTCAACAGAAAAATCAAGGGGAGACAAGTCTCAGGTCTCTCTCCATCCCCATAGAGACCATCAAGGGAACTGTTTCCTCTGTAATCCTTGTACATTTAAACCAATATCTCGGATCAGTGGGAGTCTAAGAGCCCCAGAAAGCAAAAATTGTTTGTGTTTTCATGTGTGGTTGGGGCGGGGTTGTTCTGAGTGGTTAATAGTAGCTACATTACTGTGTGTGTGTGTGTGTGTGTGTGTGTGCATGTGCATGTGTGTGTATCAGTGGTCTGAGTGCTTCTCAGGGTCGGTCTGTCTGTGATTGTCAGCTTATAAACAAATGAAACATTTGTGTGCTGGCGCCACGCCATGGGGTGTCACTCAGTTACGGCTGGGGTCAATGGATCCCTTTCACGGGAACCATTTTTTGGGCAGCGTTATTGATAGAAGGAAGCCCACACTGGGAGCTTGAACTTGGAGTCATGACATGCACACACCTACACGCATACACTCACAAGGCACAAGTACGCACACACACACATGACTCACACACACACACACACACACACACACACACACACACACACACACACTGAGTCCAAAAAGACCAAATACAGGTTCTGCATGGTTTTGGTTGATATCCATTTTCACCCTCTATGTAGGCTCCCTCTCAACCCAAAAATGACCCCCCTCTGAGATTCTCATTCTCTTCAACTTTAAGAATGTGTGCTCAGGGTCAGCACAGTTGTGGGGTCACTGGGATGTAAAGTTGAAGGGGAAAGGTCGTGATGATTTAAAGGGCCTGAATATTCTGGATTAGCAGGGGTTTCTTATGGTCCCATGGTCTTCAAATGTCTACTGTCGCATCTTGTCAGGGGCCCCAGAATTGCAATCAGCACCCCAGATTGGGCATCAAGTTGCCATCAACCTTATTCCAGACTGATGCCAGATGTAAAAACTCCATGAAGAAGGGTAATTACAAAACAGTATTTCACTGAACGGGTAGTATCCAAAACTGCCATATGAAAATAATATGCATATCTCAATACTTGCACAATAGAAATAAATTGAATAAAGAATCTTCATGAATATCTGTAATACAATCACTTATCTGCTGGACTCTTGCAGACTATGTGGTAAAAGAATATGCAAACCATTTCTACCAAGGCAGTGCCAATGAGAATAAAAAATATGCTAATGATATTAAGTGTTTTGGGGATTTTGCAGTTTTGTCATAAAGATAAACTATTGAGATTATGGAAAAAGCTGTACAGTCAGTATAAATATTATAATCAATTCACATTCCATATTTACTGAAGGAAACAGCATATAAAACAAATCATAATATGTCAAATAAATTATAAACAGTCTAATTATGAATGGAAACATTTATTGTGAACTCTGTGTTGTTACAATCTTGTACTGTGAGTCTGCAATAAACCTCTGTGCAATGCTGCTCCCTGCCTGTGAGTCGAGGGACTGTGGCATCTTCTCATCCAGACTCGACTTGATGGACAATTCTCTGTCAGCCTTCTCAGCACATAAAACCTTTGCTGCCTGGGAGTGAGGCTTTCCATCCTAAGCCAGGGAGCAGGTGACAGCCTCAGGATTCACCCCATCAGACAGGTCTCCACTCTGATCTCCTGATCTTGTGTTGAAATTTGTTAATCACCTCCTTGGAGGTCTTGCATGCTTCTGGGCAACATATTTCACTGGCTGGACCACAGCCAGAGACTGAGCACAGGCCCGCAGAAGTACAGGAATGAGAAGAGGGAAGATTTCATAAGCAACCATTGTATTTTAAGCAAGATATTTGATACATGAGCCTGTGGACCTAATGCGTTGGCTGGGAATCAAACACAGGTGATCTGCTTGGAAGGCTGCTATGCTCATGAATTTACTACCAATGCATGCTCATAAAAACAACTGCTCACAGAAAGTGATCCTCTGGGCCAAACATGGGCTCACTGGTCTACAGATGTGATTGTTGCCTAGAGTGTTGCTTGAGGTTTAAATCCCAGAAAAGCCCTTATTAAGATATGCAAGTTCCATCTGAGCCCTGCAGCTTCAGAAGGTGAAAATTGGGGCAGAAGCAATAGGCAATCTAATATATTCAACTGATATTAGTGTGGAATGGTTTGAGACATTTTGTGGGCACGACTGAAATGCTATTCTCAAGATTAATTATGTTTCATAAATTGCTACACCAAGTCTTGATATATCTAACAGTCTGACACAGTCAGTCAATATCCTATAACAATTGTGGTGCCATAGCATCAGCTCACTTCTTCCTATTGATTGCTCTGGATACGAGGCTCGTCTACTAGACTTCTCTTTCAGTGCCTTTTCAATTCTTTATCTTCTGTTAACCACATAAATCTTAGTAGGAAGCAGACCTTTATGAATGTCTGATTATATATCCTCTGTCATTTTGCCCATTATATTGTTGTATGGCTGAATGTGAATTTTCTCTTTGTATTTACCTACTTGTATTTACCTTTGATGGACATGGGGAGTGACACATAAAATTCTGTTCTATTCTATTCCTTCTCCCCCTATTATTTTTCATTTTCCAACAACCCCCTTTAGATTTTGTTGAGATATTTAATGTAGGCTTAAGGGTCTGGATCTTAACTCATTGCCTTGGCCAGGAATAACACCTGGGTCAACTGCTTGAAGGGCAGCTATGCTCACCACTACACTACAAATAGGCCTACATGCTCATAACACTTATATGATGACTGATGGCAAGCACAGCTAGGAAGTCTGTCATGGCCCTGTTGGTCTACAGATGTGATTCTCTGGTTAAAAAAAGACAGGCCTCCTAATCTGTGTGTTGGATAATTTTCTATATGGCATGTTATCTCTAAAGTAAGGCCATATATACATGATTTATTCACACACATACACACTTAAATTTTCTGCATGGCATTAAATTATCTCCCTCCCTCACTCCCTCTCCCTTTCTCTCTCTGAAAGAGATACCAGTTATTGTGAGTAACTGGCCCTATCCATGGTGCTGAAGTGTAACTGAGCTGAATCACAACATCAACAGACAATGTAGGCTGGGCTATTGAACCATGGGGGCCGAGTGTACGCAGGTTTTCATTCCAACCACAGACTGTACCAGGTGATTTCACTGATTAGTTCCTCCTGGTTGAAGGTGTGCTAATCAGTGAAATCACCTGCTGTAGTCTTTGGTTGGAACAAAAACCTGCATACTCTCTGCCCTCCATGGCACACGGTTTAACAGCATATACACACATATACCGCAGGTGTCTGTGACTCAAACTGTTCTGAACTGCTTCCTGTTGGATGTCTTGATGTAAGTACATGGTTGAATGTAGTTCTTGATGTGCAAAACTAGTGCAAGTGCAACATCTAGTGGACTAAATCGTGCTAGTTACAGGCTTCTAAAAATACAAGAATACCAATAAACCAATAACACTACCACTAGTCAGGGTGGGTGCATGTCATTGCTGCAAGACAAATGAAGCTGTATGATTGTGCATCTTTAGTGTTCAGTGTGGGCAGAAATCATTACTGTTCTACCAACAAGTGGTATGGAGGACTGCAATATTCACTGTGAGCACATTTGAATGATTTGTACTATCAATAAAGATTTGTAAATAGACATACAGTATTTTACCAAATTCATCATTAGGATTTTTTTTTCTTTTTTTGCCAGCTGGCTCTTACCAGCATTTCAAAAATGTTCTAGAAATGTTTTGTCAGCTCTATGTTTTTGGCACTTAATATGAAGTTCTTAGTTTATCAGTGTGAGGCAGAGTAGGGGGCAGAGCCTGTCCTCTTGATGAAGGTCTCTTTTTTAACAGGTGAATCAAATAAATTAAACTTGCAATAACCGATATCAGGCATCTCCTTCGCTATTTAAAAACAGCCTTCACCCCTTCCCATTCGTGAAAAAATCGTAATGGTGGAATCGATGAAGCGAGCGAGGAAACTTGTTAAACTAGTAAACTTGCTACCTACATTTCTCTTCATTTTAGTATTTATTTTTTAGTTTTTTTTAGTATTATTTCTTTTTTTTTTTTTGCTTTTGTTTTTTTTATTCCACTTGAAGCACTTTTCATCCCAGGTTTCATCAATTTATTACTTTTTTTAGATTCTGCAGACCGCTCTTGCAGGACACACACACACACACACACACACACACACACACACACACACACACACACACACACACACTCACACAGCTGGGAGAGTCTTATCAAAACATCTTTTTTTTGCTCTTAAGAGCATTTCTGTGCATAGGTACAGACAAAAATGTGAAAATGCCCTGAGAAGCAATGCACTTGCCATAGCCATTGTGCATCTTTTGGTACGCTGTGATGGCATCTCTCTATTTGCTGTAGCATCAGAGTGAGTGCTGGCAGTTTGTAAAAATTACAAAAATGTTTGCAAAATGCAGAGTTTTTCCTTTATCCAGTAATTTGTTCCAGGAAAAAAGCTGTAGGTCTGAAGGTCTGGTGTTCTACAATATGGTCTATGTTTTTGGACTGGCCATGACTCTGCATTCTTTGTCTTTCAATTTCAGTACTTCTTTGATGCAATTTGGTTTCAACCCTGGGACAGCCACTGTGAGTTTGTGCTGACTCAGATGGTGATTTTTTAGGAGACATCGCCCAATTTTCTCCAACGGACCTGACAGTATTCGTGACTTTGTAGTCTTTGTTGTTGTCCCTGTTACCTTTAACAACACAAAAATAATGAATAAGGTGTTGACATTTTCAACTACAAGTGCCTCACAAATAATCGCCATAGCAATCTCAGAAATATGGAGCACATATTAAATGATTGGGGCTCCCAGCCTCAGTGTTTGAGTTTAATGTATAATTCTGAAACCCGTATTTCAGGCCATAAGTAAGTTCTTGTATCACTCTCCCGTATCACTAATAGGGCAGCTTTTCAAAATGTCACTATATCCTGATTTCACAAACTTTAACTGGATGGATAATATTTATCTTAATGATGCTACCATGGGAGTGATACAAGGGGCAACAAAAATAAATTCAGTTTGGGAAGATGGTGAAGAATAGTAATAGGAATCATCAATCAATAATATAAATGACCACCCTGCATTTGTGAAATGGGAGCAAAATGGATATGGCCACAACACAAATTTGAATAGCAAACATACAAAAATGACTCCTGACTCTGTAGCAGCTCAACCTTGCCGGATATGTTATATATCAACAACAGTGTGGTGACTCCTGCTGCTAGGCTAATAACTTACTGTTATGGTGACTGCACTGGTTAGCAGCTAGGCTAAATGCTTACCCACATTGTTCTGCACTAATGAGGCAATTGCCAACAATCAGCAATACTGGAAATCAAAATTTGTGAATAAATAACTAATAAATAAGATTTTTACCTGTCCATTAAAAAAGAGGCCATCTTTGCTGTTGCATGGGTCTTTTTCCTCACCACTCCTTTAGATCTTTCCATTGAGTAAAGGCAGCGCTGATAGGCTATTTATTTTTGTTACTCTAATTCTTTGCTTGAAGGCTTAAAAAATATCATTCTTTTTTTTTCTGGACAGCTATCTGATGCCAATCTCTGTAGAGCTGTTTCAGCCAAGCTACACTAGATCTACTACAATTCTTTTGTTTCTTTTTCTTTTTTTTGTTTTTTGTTAATTGCTTAAAAAAATGACATAATGGCAGAGAAGATTAATGATTAATGAAGAGAAGTATCCCTTAATAAGCACCAGGCAGTCTACTACAACATAAATTAAATGTAAAAAGGAAGGAAAGAAGGAAGGAAAGAGAGAAGGGGGGCAAATTGAAAAGTTGAATATTGAGAAAGTTCCTCATGAAAAGTATAGAAAGATTGTTTTTCAGGTATCTTACCTTGTGTAAGAAGAATTTCCGGTAATGCTTTATTTTACAGCCCGCTAATTACAGTGTAACTATGTGGTACTAATAAAATAACAATACTGTAGTTACAGGGTAACAAAACAAGAATTAAGGAGTAACAATTTAATAATTATGAGAGATTTATAATTGTTTTCCTAATTACCGCATACTTAAAAAATAATTACAGGGTACAATAACATAATTAGGGGGGACTAAACAAATTGTATCAGTGTTTAAAGGTTCATGCACTGGAAAAAGGCCATTGTAAAGTGCTACCCATGTTTCTATTAACTACATGGGTTGATGGTCAGGTTGTTCTGGAAAAAGGAAATTCTACACCTGAAAAGCTGAATTGAAGGTGAATAACTTTTCTTTTTATTTTCCTAAAGTATCCCCTCAGATAGGACAGTAGGTAGTAGTAATAGGTAATAGTAATATATAGTAGTAATAGTACTGTAGTCGGTAGTAGTAAGATTAGAGTGAGCTAACTTGTGGCTTAAAACAGTGAAAAGGCAATAGGAATTAGCAATTAAATAGATGTTTTTTTCTGCATAAAATATACGGTATCTCAATACAAATTCCAAATATTCAGTAATGTGTTTTTTAATCATGTGTAGTTTATAAACCATGTACGAAGTGGGACATCTCTGCCATCAAGGTTTAGTGGGGCCTGAGCTTCATCTGATGAGTCATAATGCAGCTGGACAGAATACAGCAGAGTTCATAGAATTTTTTGACTG
Organism: Centroberyx affinis; assembly: GCF_046629955.1. NCBI lineage: Eukaryota > Metazoa > Chordata > Actinopteri > Beryciformes > Berycidae > Centroberyx > Centroberyx affinis. The sequence goes on along the minus strand of NW_027281654.1, from coordinate 165,787 downwards.
AGATGGGCACAACATCAAGTGCACATAAAGAGTCATGCGATAAATTGTAGTGCATCATAATTGTTGATTATGGGTTTGCGTTGATAACATTGTTACACTGTTTATGGTCAACAAAAAAGCAAAATTTCGAACAAAACTTCCCATATGACATAATGTTCCCTCTGTTATCAAGCGAATGCAACACAGACCAGATCCCATTTTCCAAGCAGTCCTTAATGAACATCGATTTGTTTCTAACCATAGCATATCTGCAGTTTCACAGTGGGGTACTGTGTGGACTGGAAACCAATTTCCAGTACAATAATGCTTGTTGATGGAATGATGGTAATCTGACAGGCAATTTTTTTTTAATCAAAAAACAAATTGGCTACCACCAAGATTGAAAAAGATTTGCTTTGGAATATGTTACCACAAACTATTTTGATTTATCAAAAATGATCTTAACCAGGTTGTTTTGAGAGTAGCTGATGTAGTCAAAATCAACTGCTTGCCTACCTGTTTTATATTCTTTGATGTATTCTTTGTTGTAATGTGCATGTATAATGTGTAATATTTTTTTTTTGTTTGTTTGTTTGTTTTTTTAGAAAAAGCCATAGACTAAGATGGATTAATGAAACTGGAAATACTTTCCACTTTGGTCAAGAAAATATGACCAAATATGGCCAAAAATAGAAATGTCTCTGTGACAAAGGATTTAGACCTGATTTGCATTTGTCCAGTTTATTCAAAATGTTGAGATTTTCTAAAATGTTACTGTTCTTGATAATTTGCATGCCTACATATTTTACTGCAAACTTAATAGGGATATTATGAGCTGCCACAAGAGGGTAGTCATGAATTGGTAATAACTGACATTTTTTGAGGTTTAACCTCAACCCTGAGGCTTCAGAGATTGTTAACTGTTTGGAGAATAATAGGGACTTGGTTAATGTCTTAGCTGATAGCTATATGCTTGTGCTTACTCAAAACTGTCAAAACCTCAATTGAATAATTTTCTGTCAGCATATATTTGTGGATAGACCTTCCTCTAATACCATATTCAAGTCCCCACTAATTAGGACATTTTCCGTAGGATACCTCTGGTTCAGTATCTTAATAATTCTAATGATTTCAGTTATTTTGTTTTGACTAGGATTTCCATAAATGTTTCCCAGAATTAAAAAAAATTACCATCTACAGTAGTTCAAAAACACAAACCATCCAGTGGCCAAGACTATCGGTTTTAGTGACTAAAACCTTTCCTTGAAAATTATTTAAAAGTATTGCAATGCCTGCTGACAAATTAGTACCTATTAGTATTACTAAATAAGATTTCATCCCCCGACTAATTTGACCAACATTTTTCAACAGAATCATTAGAATGAGTTTCCTGAAGAAGAATACAATGGGCTTTTTCATTTTATTACAAAACAAAGATGACTTTGTTTTTAACTGTCTTTGAGACCCCTAGTGTTAAGGTAACTACAAGTAAAAGTAATAGTAGTACAATATAGATGAAATACATAAATGTAACTGCATCTAGATTTAAGAATATTACTGCAATGTCCCTGCAGTTGCCTGGGAAATATAAACCTTGGTGCGTAACAAAAACCTCCTATTATCTTTTATCATCTTTTTTCCTCATCACCTAATTGATACCTCTATCTCGCACCAGTGGTATGTTAGTGGTAGTGTTTCTCAAAATAAAGACGACATTTACCATAAAACGCGTTGCTTCTGGTCACAAAGAGGATGTTGCCGCTTAACCTCCCACCCCCATCCCTCCCTTGCGTTGCTCTGCATGGATCTTTTGCTTTACTGAACAGGATAGGCATGTTTGAAGTCATTTTTCAATAGGCATTTCATTCATTCCACCATTTGCCATTGTAATAAACTATAGCTCCTTCCTGTTTTGTGATATTAAACATTTTCCCTTTGAGCCATAAAGCAATCCAGCAGAATGTAAAATGCAGTGTACAGTCTTCTTGCCGATGGTCTCATGTGTTTTCGGTAATTATACTAATGTCTACAATTAATGCGGTAATGATTTATTCATGTTGAAATGCTACACATATCACTTTAAAATAAATTCACATTGTTTACACGCCATCCTTCAGCCAGGTGTTCATAAGGGTTTGAATAATCTCAACTTAATTATAGCCTGTTAGTACAGGACTGCGGCTTGGGACTTGTGCCTGAGAGCAAAGATTATTATTATTATTAGTTGTTTGTTTTTTTGTTTTTTTAAACTGCAGCACAGGTGTTTCTTGCCTTTGCTACATCCTTCTTTATACCTCTCAGAGTAATTGCAGGAGGGAGTAAAACTCTCGGTCTGGGTATTGTGATCATATCCACAAACGTATTCCCTCTGTCTCAGTCTTGGTTGCTGATTTTGATTATGTTTGTATGTCTTTCTCCTCTCTCTCTCCCATCTCCCTCTCTCTCTCTCTCTCTCTCTCTCCCCTTCTCTTTCTCTTGCCCCTATATTCCCCACCTGTCTCTCCTCTCTCCTTGATTCTCATGCACACACACACACACACACACACACACACACGCTCACACTCCTCTGCTGCTGCTACACCTGGCACCTGGCACCCGTCTTTGCTCCTTGCACTGATACTGCAGTGGTATTGTTAAATGAGTATCTATTAAAATGCCATTATAAGAAATGGAGAGCGATGTTGTCCCTGGCAGGAGTTTATTGGAGAGTAAATGTAAGCCCCCACACGTGGAACACCTCATTAACCCAACGGATATTTACAACCCTGCAGCTCAGAGGCACAGGCAGGGACTGAGGCCTGTGTCTGTCGCTCGGTTTAACCGTGTTTCAACTGACAGGACTAACTCTCACACCGAGGCTTTTAATGGGACTCACTCTACCACTAATGACCTTCATTGATCCTCGTAGGGAGATTCTTTTTTGCTTGACCCCACTCAACAGGGAGGTCAGAACACAAACTGCAGCTAACGACCGCTGAGCTGGCAGCCGATTCAGTGTCTCGCTCAAGGACAATTCAGCGGGACAGATGCATGCCAACACAGGGGCGTGAACCCGGGTCGTCCGGTTGAAGGATAGTACTCACTACACCACCCTGCTGCCCCAAGCCTACTAACACTATTCTTTTAATAGGCCTAACTCTACTACTACTACTATCAAATCTAACTCTATCACAACTACTTCTGTTAATACCTAACTACCACTACTACTAGTATTGCTACATTATAGGGTGTGCACTTGATAGTATGCACTTTATTGTATGTACTTTATATTATGTACTATACAAAGCACTGAAACTGTAGAGTATGCGTTTTATTTTAATAGGTGACTCCACTTTTACCATGTGATGTGATTGTGTGCTGAATGTTGAAATAAGTGTTGTCTGCTGTAACTGTTTTTCACCTGCAAAACAAATGAGGACACCAAAGTTTTTCTAAATCTCTAATTCTATATTAATACTAGTATTATTAAAACTTAACTTTACTACATTACTACCAATGCCTAGACTTTATTATAGCCCTACAGTAACCCTCAGGCAGGCATAGGTGCTATGCTTGTAATAGATGTAATTCTACCATTACTATCACCTTACTGACTTACTACTACAAAACACCAAGGCTTTTTACACCCAAGCGTGTTTAACAACATGGTGCCAGTGTGAATTTATGTTCTTCCCACTATTGTGCATGAATGATGATTCTATGGTCATAATTACTAATAACCTACAAAACCATTTCATTGTTTAGGAAATCAACATGCACCTATGCTGGCCCAGATAATCCCTTTTCACTTTCACAGTGTCAGTAACATGAATGAATGGGGAACATAGCAAACACAATTGGCAGCACAGTAGCTTATTCACTTACACTAGTTTGGCAGTGTGTAAATATCCACTTGATATAGTAGTGTGAATATATCTATTGTCTCTATTTGACACTACACATATTAACATTTTTGTCATTTTTGCTATTGGAGATGGCTACTGACGGCCATAAGTGCCTCAAGCCTCCCTATCCTAAAATCAAACAGAATATTGCTCAAAAGCAAAAGAATTATGATTTGAATAAGGTGCATTAATTCAAACTCCAGTCACCACTTTATACAGTATGTTGGACAAATAATCATTAAGCATGCTACATTTCACCAAGTATGCATTATCATTTGATGGGATACATTAAACAAAACGCTTTGGTTGAGGTTAATGCTTACCAAGTCTACCCTTGGGAGTCCTTCAGAGGAGCGCAACACTGTTCATTAGATTCTCTATCACTCTAGTACCTGTGTGTTTTGTGAATCAAATTGCTTGTACTGTGGGGAGCACAGCATGACAGACCATACTGGCTATCAGTGACACACACAAGGACAACATGGTCCTGTGTGATCTAGTAGTATAGCCTTTTCAGGACACTTCTGCTCTTTCCTTTGGGCCGACTCCATCACTTTTTGACAGATGGATAGCGGCGTAGTGCTACCAGCACCTCTGAAACACCTAACCACTTTCTCCACCTCTCACATGTTAGTGTGAAGTCTTTCCAAGCTTCCTGCCCCCTCACCCCAGGACCTCTCCAAGCAACCGGTGTTTACTTACTCACTGCAAAGCACTGGGGACCTGCTACTCACCCTGCCAAGATCAGTTTGATTTCAGAGGTAAGAAAAAGTAGCAAAAAAGCTCTCCCTCCAACATTTAGGAGTTCCTTCAGGACCCTCATAAAGAATATGGTTCTTATACTAACTTATTAGGGGTATGTAGAGATCGCACTGCTTAATGGAAATCTTTGAGGACCCAAATGAGTGAGGAAAAGTTCTCTGAATTACCAAGAGGAACTTAGAGTTACCTTCAGGAGCTGTTTTTGAACCCTCACTGTAAAGTCTTCTAACTATTTGACAAATATTCGGGCACTAGAAGGTGAAGGTCCTAGTCATCACTCATCTCGTGCTATATGAGATATATTGACAAAATTACCAAGTAAGGCCTCCTCCCAAGGTCTCACCATTTTAGGATGTGAGCATGTGAAAGTGAGCTCAACCAGTAGGTCTGATACGGTCAGCTCCACCTTGAAATGCTGTGTGTAGAAAAACAAATCAGTAAAATGTTATGTTGCCCCGAGTCTCCCAGCAGTGTTGGAGGGCAAATTGATAGCCTTGATGTTTATCTGCCTGTCAGACACCGGCCTATTGAGACAGCACTTGAGATGAAGCCTGGTATTGACTCTGTGCTTTTCATTTCGTTCTCTCTCACTGGCCTTTCCGCAGAGCTTTACTGAGAAAGGTGGCTCCTACAAGTGGAACATTATTGTGGTCTTCTTCTTCTTCGGGTTCGGGTTAGCTTCTTCTTCTTCAGGTTCTTCAGGTCAGCTTCTTCAGGTTCGGGTTAGCTTCTTCTTCTTCTTTGGGTTCGGGTTAGCTTCTTCTTCGGGTTCGGATTAGTTTCTTCTTCTTCTTCTTCTTCTTAATATTGTCATGATTAGTACTATTAGGAGTAGTAGCAGTAATAGCAGTAGCATAGTAGTAGTAGTATTGGTGGAGGTGTTAAGGAGGTGTGTGCAGCTATTTGGGGCCCCAAGAGATTAACATAACATTGCCGAGAGTTACATTTTCCTGTTCCTTCTTCTTTGTTTGAAAAATGTGTTTTTGCAAAATCGGCACAATCCTATCTCAATCACTCTCCAGTCCCATTTATTCATATTGTTCTAAACTGAAGGACTCTCTTTTACATGAGTGTCAGGGTTTTCTTTGAAGCAGTCTGGCTTCCACACTTTTGTTACCTCTCATAACAAGCTGCCTGCACTGCACTATTTAAATAGCTCATGATTGCATTTCAGAGTGTTTTGTTGTGCTTTCAGCACAAAAGGACAGCATTTTTTTGTGCTTTCAATTTGATTTCAGAAGGACAGGAGACACTCTCCAAGAATAGTCCTTTCCCCCATCTGAGCTCAACATGAGCACATCACATCATGTTTTCATGGAATTCCAAATATCATGATGAAGTGGCTTTTTCTCTGAAAATACTGTAGTTAAAGTTCCCAAATGACAGATAGCTGCCAAACAAACCTGGAGGACCATAAATATGGAAATGGAGTGTGACCTATCCTGGGCAGTTTGCATCCCAAGGCTGCAGACTGAAAATTGTGTTGCAACTTGCAACTTTGTTTGCTCCAAAACATGAAAGTGAAAAGGGAGTAATTATACCAGTGGAATAGATATTCTGAACATCATACAAACTATAGTGGCATGATGCTTTATTTGCTTGTGTTTTATAATGACAAGACTTTTGGCAGAGCAACAATGTTCAATATGGATGACTAACTTCATGAACAGTAGGATCAGAAAAACATCTCAGGTGCACAAAGATAGGAGACTATAATAATGGATGGATATATTACCATGTATTAAGCTCCCTTTTCTCTTCATATCAATTAACAAAAGAGGGAGGATTTGAGCTTTTAACAACACTGTGACAGACTGACACACTCTGGAGACATACGATAATTTAAGAGGATGGGGGATAAAAACTCAGAGGTTGTTCTGACCTAAAAAACTCATTAAATGAGCAACTCTGTCTTTGACTGTTCTGCTCAGATTGGACAGTTGCCAGCCTCAAAAAAGACCCAAGGATAATCCTACCAATCATAAGGAATCGTTTATACTACCTTAACTATTTGTCATGTGAACAGCCTCATATCCACACAGGCTTAGCTGCATAGCATGATTGATCCTTTTTGACAGCTGGGTCTTAGTGAAACTGCTGGCATTAAGCACCCTTCCCCACCTTCAGGGTGAGGCAAATGATTGAGGCATGAACTACAGCTCAAGGCTCCTCTGGTATTCAGGACTGAGGCTTGGATGACTGACAATGACAAGGTACAGCTCGAGCAGATGAACCCCATCGGCTCCTGGAAGCATCACTGATCACAACAGTGACAGCACTGAAAAGGGAGTAGGGAGACTTACACCGGCACCGGAGATTTGGCGGTGTAAGTCAGAGCTGAAATATACAGTACAGTGCCACTGGCAAGTTTAATGTATGGCTCTTTTGGCTGTCTCTGTCAAGAACTGATGACAACTGAGAAGATGTACTGAAAAGTCAATGAAGACACCTAGTGTACAGTGATCCATGACAAAGAAGAAGTGGCCATTTGCTTTTTTCCAAGAGTTCAAAGGAAAAAGATATTTAGATCTGGCCATTGTGAGAAGGACATGGGAGATTTTCTGCCAGTGGAAGGAACTGAACACTAGATGGCAGTCTTGTTTGCAGAGCTTTGGGCGTTCTGACAGAAAGATATTGTTTTCTGCAAGCAGTGTAGCAAAGCTGAAGTTTAACCAATACCAATCACTGTAATTGCTGTTGTTTGGTCAGTTATATGATGCTGATTGAAGCAGAATTTGCCTCCCACTGAAACCTTATCAGGTTCTGATTGTCCCCAGGCTTCATTTGATTCCCAGTTCTCTCCCTGGAATATTAAACTGTGTTCAGAGTGTGTGTGTGTGTGTGTGTGTGTGTGTGTGTGTGTGTGTGTAGGTAGGCAGCAAAGCAGTCCAGTGTTTTAAATTTCAAAGGTCACAACAGTGGTTTAGATTTTATATCAACATAAATAATCATTGTAAAGGCTACCCAACAATATACAGTCCTCTTCTATTCCACCACTACACCACTACTTTTGTTAGGACAGATTCATTTTGAAGTCATTTCTTTTGCAGATTTTTGCAGCTTTGGCTTTGTGGTGTACTGCAGCTCAGTCTTATCCACATACAATACACTCCTTCACTCAAGTCACAATATTGATGATGTGTGACTCGACTCGGACTTGAATATTGATGAGCATATTGAGGGGCATCCGCAGTGAGGACTTGAACTTGAATTTGGGACTCAGTCACCTTAGACAGGCTTCACATCTTTTCAGTGTTACTCTAAATCTGTACCTGATCATCTGGTTGGTTAACAGCAAAGGCCTACTACATGTAGACTATGAAAATGTATCTTACACAATGACTGATAGGATGATGTAGACTGTTCTAACATGACTTGAACTCAAAATAGTGACCTGGATTTGAACATTGAGGACTTGGGACCCGACTTGGACTACTACAGCACTTTTGCCAGCAGATATCTACCATCACTAAAAACAGCCTCATACAAACCTTAAGTTCACCCTAAGCATAATCAGGAACCCGAGAGAGGAGATGCCATAAAGTTACAGTTGTTGCTTGGTGTCAGGAAAACAATGGAAACTAATGCATCACCCTGCCACAGCTTTTTTTGGCACCATGTGCAAGTGAAGGTTGAAGTAATTACATTTTACATTTATATTTTAGGCATTTATCTGATGCTGTTATCCAGAGCGACTTACAGTAAGTGAGCAGGTAGAGGATTCAGCATCTTGCTCAAGCACACCATGGCAGTTGATGAATGTTGGCCCTTTAGTTGATCAAACCTGTGATCTTTTGAACCTGTGATTATAATGAGAACCTTTCACAATGGTCACATGCTTTTTGGTTGTAGCCATCACTGAATGCGAAACATATTCAGTAGTTCCTGGTCGGTTATGAACCGGTGACATGTGAGCCAGCTGCAGAATTACCCAACAGAGTCCTTTAAAATAATGTTAACAAGCTACAGAGCTGTGAGGCTGAGCTGAAACCTGAAAATTAAAAACAATTTGCAAACTGCACTAATATACCCTCCTTGTAAACTACTAATATACCCTCCTTGGAAACTGAGAGAGGTTTGATAATGGAAATTGTAATGGCAAATCAGGATGGAGACCTTGGAGGGATCGCGGTGCCTGTAGAACGTAACAAAGAATTGACTTGCCTCTTTTTTATCAGCACTCAAGTGGATATATTTCATTAGAATGGAAATTGCTTATGATTCAAAATATTAGTGTGGTTTTCTTCCACAAAAATAGCAAAGCTGACAGAGGATTTGTCCCTGTTCCAGTCAACAAATCCAAATAACAGTTTTCATTTGGGTCTAATCTAAATCAACAGAAAAATAAATGAAAAGTGAAATAGTTTGTTTACAAAAAGCCACTGTTGTAAAGTCATAGTTTGTGATGCAGATGATTATGCAGATAACTTGGAATTTGGCCTTCCATTGGGGGATCAGTATTACAGAATATTATTTTCTCTATCTCTCTTCTCTGGTGCACTTCTTAACTGCATGTCTGTACAAAGGCAATCAGCCTTTAACAAACAATATTGACCTCACATTTCTATAAAGATTATTTCCTTTGCATTTGTTTTGTTTTGTTTCCCTCCATTCCCTTTCCTTTCCTTTCCTTTCCTTGTGTGAGTTTGTCAGTTTTAATGTTGTTGGATGTTGTTTAGTTCACTGATACTTCTCTGTCTGTCTTCTTCAAGGCCTGTGCATTCCTTCTCAGTCTTTAAAATTTTTAAATCCATTTTCCTGACACTGACTAATGAATGCTGTAGTGGGGTCATGTAATTGTTGCCAGGAGGTTTGGTTCTGTTCTGTGTTCCAGCAGGGCTATAATTAGCGGATAAGCCTTATCCTCCTTATCTATAACAACCGCTTCTATAGCAGCCTAATTATAAGGCAAAGGTTCATATTTATTGATGACATAACTTCCATTTCTCTTTTCAGAGGGGAAAAAAATCCAATCCACTGCTAATCCACTGCTGAATTAGTTACTGGAAATCTACCCCAAAGTCTCGAGCTCCATGAGAGAATCTCAGTAAAGCTTAAAGGTTCAGAGATAATATTCGGCAGATAGGTGTAACAAGAGAATAGAAAATTAACATTATAAGAGGATCCCCTCCTCCTCATCTTTCACTCGCTCTGTGTCTCTACCTGCCATGCCGTCTTCCCTCCCTCAGGTCCCAGAGTGATCATAGACTGGTAATGTTCATATTCCTTCGCTGTCATCTCCCATTTCTCCCGCCATTATCATCTCTTTCTCTAATTGTTTCGTATTCTCTATTCTCAGACCTCTCACATTTTGTATTCATTTTCCTCTCAGTTATTTCCTGTTGTCAAGCTCGCAATCCACATCAAGGGAAACAAGACAACCAAGGAAAGAATGAAAGATCTTTATTTTCTCTTTTGTAGAGAGAGAACAACAGACAGGCAGACAAACAATAAAGACAAACAGAAGGTGAGAGAGTGACAGAGGAGACAGGATTTCAGTATTTGAACTTAAAGCGCATCATTTGCAGGTAGGTGGATCGAGGCAGGTGGATCGGGAGAATCGTCTTAGTGAAATGTTTTCCCATCACCACCTGTTGATGGCAGTGTTTACGCTTGCAAGTCTGTGGAGTTGTGATTTCTACTTTTGTCAACCCTCACCACACATGCCCCTTTGATAAATGGTGAGGACAAGAAGGAGCAGGGCTGCCCTGGGCCTAATGGAGTTCCTAAGCAGAGTTTGATTTGGGGGCCCCCAAACCCCTTTTTATTTCATGGTTGTGAACTCACCATTCACAAACCAGATTTACTACTGTAATATACAATAAAATATAAGCAACATTATGGTTGTTTTTTTGAAAAATAAATCACAATTGATATAAAATGCTGCAGATTTATTCCATTTCCAAATCTATGACAAGAAAGTTTACAAATCAACAAGACTTAAGAGTCTAACAGCCCAGCGCCATTGAATTTTGTGGAAGCGTCCCTGCCAGGAATCGGTCTCCCGCTTGAGAGTCTGCAGTCCTGCAACTCCCTGTGGCCCACGTGAGCCATAAAGTGTTGAACAGAGCAAGCGGGCTGGGAAGGAGGTAGGTGAGAAAAAAGTAGACTGGAGTCTGATATTTTTTGTACACAAAGGTGGCCTTTGCCCTCACAAGCCAGCCAAGCATTCGCTAGGTGTTCAAATTTGTACAATTATTATTTCCAAATACAATATTCATTACTATATAACACAAATGCCTGAGGAGCTGACCTTTGAGAAAACACATAATGCATTACTGGGTTTGTCTTAATTGATGATAGCCAGAACTTAGTTTAAAAATCACTGGAAGAAACAACATTTGAGGACAACATAAACAAACTGCCATACTGTTATTGGCCTGGAGCTGTTTACCAGTTGAAGAGCAAAATAGAATTAATAAAGCATCCTAAGTACTATACCTTTCCTCAGACTAAGTAAACACAATTAGAATGCAAATTCTTTGGCTGGTGACCACCTTCTAATCAACAGTAATTCCACCATCCTATTAACCTTAGTATACACATGAAAAAAAGGTTTTAATTTTGCATTCAATTTTTGTTCCAGATTACCATGCATTTTTTTGTTTGTGTATGTTTCTTGTGTTTTTGTGTTGTATGTATTGAACAGGTGCCTAAAGGCAAGGCTTAAACATCAGAACAACAGGAAATCAGACTTCAAAGCGAGCAAGCTCAGGCTTAGGCCTTTCAATTCCACGTCTCGATCCAAGTACTCAACCCAGACATTTAAATGAGTTGGCAGGAAGGCAAGCCCATGTACACACGCTATTGTGCACCATTATATTGTAGGGATAAATGCACGCACACACACACACACATACACACAAAAGCAAACAACCACACGCTTATTTCTTGTTTATTTTATTTTCTGTGGTGAGTGTCATCAGCGTCCAAAGCAAGAGCTGATTCGCAAAAGCACACTAATGCTAATGCAGTACACAAGCCAGTTAACTGACTCTTTTGATTACATTCTTCTAATGAACATTCAAAATGATGTTGTCAAGCAATGTCTGGCTGCGCTGTTTATGTAACCATTATATTAGTTTTAATGATCTATGGATAAGCAATGTGCTCTATCATCTATTTCACCAGAGAACCTTTCAGACTGAATAACATGGAATCATATTATTATAGAGCCAATGTCTGCAGAGAATCATCTGGAAGACTAAAAACAACACTGTGCAAACCACAAACTGATGCACACAGTATCTAACTGGGGTGTGAAGTGAAAAAAACAACACCACCACCACCTTTCTGCTGCGGTCACATTGGAGAGTCAACAAGCAGATTCTTTTTCATGTGATCATGACAATGTCACTAATGGAATGTACATGATGTCTCTTAAAGTGACACATACACTTTTTTCTGATGAATCTGCCTGTGCCACAACCGCTATTGTCTGTCTGCATTGTTATTGCAACCATTATATTTTAGTTTAAATGATATATGAATAAACACTGAGTTTTATCAACTATTTCACCCAGAATGTCTTTCAGGCTGAATGACATCAGATATTATTATAGAAACATGAATGCAGACAACTGTCTGGTTGAGAGACTATAAATGACAATGTGCGCTACACAAATCATCTCATTCAGGCTTGACCTGCATTTGATTGTGTGTGTAACATCAGAGGTGAATTAATATGGGGACAGTGGCTCAGACTGAAACACTGACACTCAGACTGAATGTGTATGTACATATTTGTGTATGTTGGTGCCGTCACATGCTCCTGTTAAGCTATTCAAGAGCTTTTGGTCAGAAGTAATAACAAAATGGACACCATAACAAAAGTATTTTATTCTTGGGTGATGTTTTATTTCAGGAATCAAATGAACACAGTGCTACTTTGTGCTGCGGTTGCAGAATGAAGAGGAGAAAATCCATGTCAGGGATGTAATTGATGTCTTCATTTACAAAACAAAAAAAATGCGTGCCACTGAAAAAGCTATACAGAGTAGAAATAGACACACACAACAATACTAGTTATTTACATGGGACACCAAACAATAACATATTCTATAATAAATTACATCATTGTTACCATCAGTTATTGACATGTTTCCATGCTCTCCGCCCCCTATACGTCACATCTCGGCAACTCTTTACCACTTACCGCGCTCAACTCATCATTAGGGTATTTCCGTCAGCACTTTGCAAGGTGGCATTGGCTATTTATGCATTTGCAAGCACATATCTCCTATCACACAGCATGTGGATTCTTGCTTTGACAGTTGACTGCCCTAAAGCCTTTTCCTGACAGTCTTAACTACATGTAACTAGTGTTCATGCTGAAAAAAAATGTTTTCTTTATGTTGAATTGAATTCAGAAGTGTTCTAAACTGATGCATTACTGACTGTTGCTCTATTTTATATAGCCTGTCTGGTACAACTACAGCCAAATTGAAAGTTGCAGCAATTCATTACCTTTCAGAAACACTCAGAAAAATGGGCCAGGCTCATACTGTAACGACAGGTGTGCTAAACTGCTCTTTGAGTACACACGGTGGTACGGGCACAACATAAAAATAGCTTTATTTGTCAAAGTACTATAGCTACATTAAGGATTTTCTTAATGTAGAAAAACTGGTTTAGTAATGCCAAATAGCAAAAGAGTTTATTTCCAAAACATTATAAATCTCTTTAAAAACAAAAATTGTATTTATCTCAATTTTGTGCTGTCAGTCATTTTGTAAGAGTGGATCAAATGGCAGCTACATGTATCTCAAAAGAAGAAGATCCTTCAAGTAGTAGTGACAGTATGAAAACAACAGCCACCTTTTACTATACATGGAGGAACAATGCTTCATGTTGTTAGGGTGGTAAATTTCTATCTGAGCTATAATTGTGGTGCACGATTATTATTGCCTGTACAGTTCCTACATTGGTGCAGTATAGCTCACAGGGAAGCGCATAGCACTAATACTGGTAGAGTTAGGGGTTTGATTCTCACTGGGGCCACTAAAATTTAAATGTTACGCATACGGTATATACACTTATGACACTATAAGATTATCCATCCACCAAATGTATGTATATATGTATGTATGTATGCATACATGTGTGTATGAAATTGATTTGTACCCTTCATCTCTACGCATTACATCAATATGTCACCGATCATTTCCATCCATTTGATGGACAGGAAATAAGTGATGGTAAGATGATGGGTTCTCTATTGATCACTTGCTGTACACTTCATTTAATGTTGTATGTCTATTAACTGCTGTCCATCTCATGTGTCTGTGTATATGGCGTGAAAATCTCGCAATGGATTTTCAACCTAAGTGGGCACCAAGGCTCTGGTTGAAAGGCTTCCAGGGTTTTCAGCGCAGTCTATCTTCGCATCGCTACTCCCGTCACCGTGGCGATGGGACTGGTTGGAGATCTGGGCCTTGTTCGGATGCCATGCCTCGTCTATGACATCATCACTGTGCTCCCTCAGGAAGTGTTTTCTCTCTGTGCTTCAGTCAACCGGAGGTGATGGGATCTGCCCTTCCTCTATTCCCCTTTTGTCCTCTTCTCTCTTCTGTTATGGGTGTGTGTGTATACACTTGTGTGTGTGTGTGTGTGTGTGTGTGTGTGTCTTTCAGATGAGGCTTGAGTGTGTTTTGTGACCTCAGATTGTCTCTACCGCCAAGGTTGAGGCCCTGAGAAAAATTACGCTGATAATAGAAAGAGTGCTCCTAGACCTAATCCATTCCACTCAAATCAACAGGACAATAAAAAAATGCACCTGTTTCTTCAGGAGGAAATGGGAAATGTATCATTTCTAAATGACCCTCACAGGAAAATTATACCAGTTTCCTTATATTAAGACTGAGATATGAGTGAGGAGAATATGAAATTGGGTGCAGCTTATATTAAGACGGAAATAAGTAGTGAGAAGAATATGAAATTGGAAGTGAAAAGGAAGCCTGGTGCAACATCTTTGGCTTTGCCTCAGTGGAGTAAAGTTAACCTTTAATCTTGGGGCGCTCACTGCTGTGAGGACAGCAGAGCAGCAGAATGTGAATATCTCTCCCCCTGAACTTTCTTCATGAACTCCAGTTCAGGACTATGGAGCCCGGGTGTGGAAAATAATTTATGTTGTGGCCACGATTTACTGTAACGTGCGCACGATATGCAATTCGAGCTCTCGTTTTCTTTTTTCAAATTGTATCTCGTGCGCACGAATGAACTAAAACGTGCGCCCGTTACAGTAAATCGTGGACTCGATATAGCTTTTTTTCTCTCCCAGTGGCGACTCATGAGTCACGTTTTCAGTGGCCGCACAGTCATCAAATAAATATTTCAGTCTATGGAGATATCATGTGGTCAGTGCTGACTACATTATCTTTCACAAAAATGATGTGGTGTAACAAAGAAATGATTAATGAAGTGAAGCTTGCGAAGCTGGTTCAGACAGGCTCGAGTGGTGCTGCAGCTCTGGATCAGCTGTTGTGTCAGCTGAGTTTGCGTATTGCCATCATTAATTAGACATCTATTTAAGCTTTCAAACTCACTTGCTCATTCTCTGCTGCTGCTCCCCCTGCTGCAGCTGCCTACGCCACCTCATACTTTACCTACTAGTCTCACCGTCATCCTGTCCAACGACTTTTCTAAATAGAAGGATAAAGTAGGCTAAAAGGCTTGTTGATATGGATCCCACTCCCAATACTTTAATTTCAGCTAGCGATCATTTAAATTTTTTTTTTGCATGGACAGATTCATCACCTTCCGTTTGGCCAATTAGAAGGAGGCGTTCCTAGGTTTGTTTTGGAAAAATGCCAGCGAACACCGGGAGCTTGGAGGAGACCATAATTAATGAAGTGTACACCATCCTGTTGTTGAACAACTCATCATGAAAGGATTACAAAAACAAAGATAAAAGTTGACATTGTAAGGTCATGAATTTACATAAAATACAGGGGCAGACTTAGTGATTTGGGGGCCCTAGGCAAAGGCAAGCATGGGGCCCCCCTGAATTCCAACTCTCTTGCTTATTAATCCATTCTTTCTATATGTAAACTTGGGTAGCTTTGCTTATTTTAATTTTTTAACTTCTCTCTCAGCTACTGATGCAGTGACAAGGAAAATTAGCTTAAAGTCAACTGGCAAAATCTCACTAGAAGTGGAATAGCCCACTATAGCTTGACTGAGTAGGGGGGTGACCATGACGCCCGATTGAAGTAATTTATTGTAACAAAAAGAGGGGTGTTTTTCAAAAAGTAAATTTATTTTAAATTGATTAAAAATAGGTTTACATTAGTTCTATTCTTGTCTTTTGTGGGGCCTTCTGCTGCTGGGCAGCCCAAGGCAGTCGCCTGCCTTTGCCTAATGGTAAGTCCGCCCCTGAATACAATGACAAATGTAAATAAAAACTACTTTTACAAATGTTTGTTTTCCCCATTCTGTACAGACTCCTTAAAATTGAAAATCATGGATGCACCTTTGTGACTCTTTCTTTAGTTAATGATGTATAGAACTGTAAAAATTGGTGATTCTAACTCAGATATAGCAAAGTTATATATTTTTGTTATCTGTGTCTGCCTCAACTCTTTGTAGTGAGTGTATATCTTGGAATTGAGAAGTTTTGAGCTAGGTCTGCACATATTTCTGTACAGTCTAGTGTGACTAGTAGGAGGGAAAGTTACACATTCAATCTAGTAGCAAGGTCCTGTTCATAAAAGTGTATAAGTGCATAAGAGTGTTTTATTATATGGAAAACCTGTGAAAAGCATTATGTTCTTCTCACCCCTCTTGAAAAGTCTTGAAAAGAGGATGGCGGTGCGTGGACGGACAAGGATGATTGTGTGAATGGAGACGAGTGAAAGAAGAGTAGCTGTGAGGGTGTGAAGTGTGGTTGTGGGAGAATGGTTAAGGGTGCCAGTGCATGAGACATACGCAGGATAAATGTAAAGCATGTTGAGTCAGTGTATTACTATTCACATGGGGATGTGTCATTTACATCAGGATGCTGAGGATCGTTTCAGTCGTAGATGTAAGCAAGTTATTCATGTGGATTTCTTTTTTTTCTGTATATATCTACTGTATTGTCTCACGCAGTGTTGTAATGTTCACTTGTCCCATGCAATAAAGAAAAAAGATAGATGTGTATTTAAAAAATCTTGAAAAGAGGAAGTGCTTGTTTCGAAACTGTATCATTAATTTTTCTTGTTCACAACTGTTTCTTCACTACAACTACAAGGTAAAAAGGAGAATCAATTTTTTTTTAAAGGGGCACAATTAAAACATTTCCAACATACGGTGTGAAACACAGTCACACATCCCAATGATTTGTCTCCTGTGTTATTACTTAAGATGTAGAATGCCACAATAGAAATGAGTGCAAATAAATGCAGATTGCCTGATTTAATTTGAGGGTATTTTAATCCATATTGGATTAACAGTTAATGGACAGTTACTGGCCTTTTTTTTTGTTTGCACAGATTAACTTTATATTCAATAAAGCAGTCATTTGTCATATGTAGCCAAACATTTTTTCATGTGCAGTGACTTCTGAAAGTTTGCAACTCAAACAGCACCAGATTCTTTATCTTTTTGTCAGGTTCCCTCCCAGGATTTTATATTTGATGATTTAGCTTTGATTACGCTTTTTTTCTGCAGCAGAATGAGTACATGGTTGGGGTGAAAAACAAGAAGTAAACAACAGTCTGAGTTTTCAATCCAACTTTAACTCATCATGTTCCCATTATAAAGCTTCACAACTGAAATGTAAAACTGTAGCAGATTATACCCCATCACTTCTATCACATCCTCCAGATTATCCTTTTCACAGGCAGCAGTGGCTACATCACTGGAAAGTATAGCAAGGGTAGTGAATAGCACATATCTCAAAACACGTCAACCACAGCTAAGGAGTATCATGCTCAGAATCAATACCTTGTTGCCACTGACAATGACCTGTAACACTGCTCTCAGTCAAGGTAAAGTGCTTAGTAAAGTGATCTGAATATACTTTGTGTTGTCAATGATGTGTAAATAATAATATATGAATACGAAGTAAAAAAGGATTGTGCTGTTTAACTCATCTATTGCGGCTAGTCAATCAGATTTGACGTAATGCTATCACAGTTTTTTCTCCAATTGGATGAGCAGGCTGTCACCCATGAAGACTGCCCCAAAACTGTGGAATAGCCTGCCCTTCCTTGTTAGGTCCGCCCTTTCTTTGGACACTTTTAAGGCAAGACTAAAAACTTACCTTTTCTCCCTGGCCTTTGAATCTTATTAAAATCGCTTTGCGTATCATGCGCATCTTTTTAATCTTCTGTTCTCTGGGTTATTGTCTGTCTGTTATATTTTAGGCTGTTTTAACTCACATGCTGTTATCGCACATGCTTTGAATTCTTTTATAATGTTTTGCGTATCATGCACATCTTTTATCTTCTGTTCTCTGTATTTTTATGCTGTTTTAACTCACATGCTGTACAGCACTTTGGTCAACTCTGGTTGTTTTTAAATGTGCTTTATAAATAAATTGACTTGACTTGACTTGACTGTGGCACTAACCTGTTTCTGTGAGTCAACAGTTAATAGTGTTTTCTATTGTTTCCTAAAGCCTAATGTCTGTAGCCAAGTCCCGCTTATGGCCATGTTCATAATCAAAAATGGTACCGACTCGACTGACAGGAACTATCTCTGCACAGCCAGAACCTCAAAGAATTGAGGGTGTAATGCAGTGAATGGTAACTGTGCTGTGGGAATCTTAATTGTGAGCAGATGGTTGAAATCACACAAAACACCAAAAACACATATGTTACTTATGATAGGCACTTGCAAATTGTTTTCTTTAAGTTACAATACTTTTGAATACAGTTACAGTTATTCTCTTTCAGTTACAAGTTTTCTGAGTTAAGATATGATTACTGTTACTGATTGCAGTTACAATTCCTCTGTGATTCCTCTGTGAGTGTGATTACAATACTTTAGAGTAAAGCTCCATAGATAATATCACTTGACTGGCAGAGTTGGCTACAGGATTGACTGCGGTGTTCCAGTACTTCTGATTGGCTGAGCTGACTACGTGCTCTGTTGGATTCTCGCTCCCAAATTAAGCTGCACCACTCTATTGAGTTATATAAGGACAATAGTGCAGACGAAGTGAATCAGCCCCACTTGTCTTTTTTAAGAGCCTTACATTTCTCTAAAATTTTTTACAATCCAATTTACAGCACAGTAACTCTGGTTCCATTGGGGGTTCCATTGAAAAAGTAGTCCACAGATAATTTGCAGGGGAATTGTAGCAGAAGATTTTTTGCAGCTCTAAAAGCTAAAAAAAGGAAAACTTTCTTCCTCTGTAGGGAGGATAGATGTGTGCAAAGTGAATGTAGGCAGCATTGTGTCTTTGAGTTGTCTGTATTACAACAATATTGAATGCAACTGCAGTGGTTAGAGATTCCATCAAGCAACTGGAAGGTCACAGGTTCACAGCCAATTTGTCCAGGCTTGTACTGTAGAAGGGGCACTGCTGTTGGCTGACACTACTGCATACTGTAAATAGAAATTCCTAATCACACTGAAACAGCAAATGAAGTGCGCTAAAATTATTAATGTATAAAATCCTGATTCTGATTGTGACTGATTGATAGCAGGCTTCCTTTTGTGTCCCTGTGGTCGGCCTGGCTGGCTCTCTGCTTGGAGGAAGACTGCCCACCTTCATCAGCTCTGCAGGAAGCAGGAGAATATAGGGAATGACAAAAATGATCCAGTCCACCCTGTTGTTATTCTAGGGGAGCATAATCACAGAGTGCAAAATCTATTTCATGGATTCGACTTCTCACTGACTCTTCCCTCCTCTCTCTCTCTCTCTCTCTCTCTCTCTCTCTCTCTCTCTCTCTCTCTCTCTCTCTTTCTGTATTTTGCCTCCACTTTCTCCATTGATATCTATCAGAAAATTATATCTATCAAAATTTTGTCAATGCGGAGGACGCATCCCAATAAAAACAACTACGTCTCCACTCATCTATAAAATTTTACATCCAACTAGACCATAATCCAGGTTATCTGTGATTAAAAAAAAAGTATAAACAAAAGACAGATGTAAATGAATGAGCAGAAAATGATGTTGCAGGCTGCCATATAAATTCAATCTAGAAGACCCTCAAAATTTTACTTAAAAAAAAAAAATAATAACACATGTAGAATTACTTTGTAGATGGCTCAACAAATGTGTGACCTGCCTCTAGCGGGAACGTTTCTGAGAGTCCTGGGCGGTGCAACCATAATGTGACACTAATTCAAGTAATTCAGTTCATGTGAACTTTCGAAAAGGTTAAAAGGGATTACTTGGGCCTAACATTTCATTTTCTCCTCCTTTTTTTGCTCATAGCTGAACGGCTAAGCTGTTCTGGCCGCCATATTGCTGCTAGCAGCTATAATATTATTTCTTACTTCCCACCCAGCAGATGCTGGATGACTAAGCACTTTCCTCCTCACTGTCGAGATAATAAATGACTGAGCAGAAGAGTAACTAGCAGGGAGCAGGGAGACAGAGACCAGGCAGACTGCATCACTCTTCACAGATGGCTGTCTGATTTCCCTACATTGATGGAAGACAGGCTGCCATTTTTTGTTTGTTTATCATCATTAAGTGAATTGACAAGGGCCCAGCGTCATTTTGTTTCCCTGCTCTCTCCCTAACATGAGCAGATTTGCTGAATGTTGGCAGACATGTTTTGTTGCCGTCCCTTCAGTCTGCTTGTCGTGTGAATGGATGTGGTGGCGATTCATGAGTTGCTGCACTGTTAAATTCCCACAAGAGTTCTGGAGGACTCCATATTGTGTCTTTTGCAAATTGCCTTCCGAGTGACTGATGTAAAATACAGAAAAATAAAGTGTCTCTTCTTTTCTCTTCTCCTCTCTTTTCTTATCTTCTCCTCTCCTCTCTTCTTTATTCACCCACTTACCCCGAGACCCAAAAGTACGAGACAGAAGGAAAGCAAGAGAGGAGAAGCAGAGGGAGGACTTTGACACAGATTCTTAATTAAACTCTCCAAGTGTAGAATGGCGGCCTCCCCTATCCTTACCTCTCCGGAGGATTCTTTATCTCTGCCATGAAGGGGAACTCTCCAGTGTAAGTAGCTGTGATAAATGCCATTATTATCAAAGACTCTCAATGCTCCCCCATACTCCTCTGCAGCATAAACGTGTGCTTTCCCTGCCTCTGGCGAGATATGAGCTTTTAATGAATAGGATGTTTTTTATACCAGACCTTGGTCAAATTGTACTTACAAATACTTTGGTTTGTTTTAGTCTACTGAGGTGGCAGATGGGTACAGTAGGGATTGCTCTAGTACAATGCAATCATTAAGTTTATATCAGGAAAATATTTGAGAGGCAATTTATTTAACTTTTCTGAGATTGGCAACTTAGTTGACACTTTTTGAATTGTCCTGATACAAGTGCACACTGACTGACACTGGGGAGGAGGAAGGGGGGGCAAGTTGCATCATCCTCTTTGTGACAGCAAGGTACAGGGTTTATGGGAAATGTGGGCTTGCTTTTGAGAAAGAGTAGCAATAGGCCCTTTTCACACTTCTGCATTCGGAGAGCGTAAGTAATATCTTGTCCAGCCTTATCCAGTCAGTGAGCAGGTGGGGGGTTCAGTGTCTTGCTCAAAGATACATTGAAGGGCCACATGGCTAGTGCAAAGTTCAGAACTGTGGCTTTTCAGTTACAGGACATTCTCTCAAACCATTTAGTCCCATAAGTCCTGCAACAGATCTTAGGCTCAGGGTCAGGTTTTTTTTTTTTTAAGATGCAGGCGGGCACATTTGAAAGCACAGTCCTGATGGGTCAGTGGTCTAAGGTGCGTATCATGTTACTGTGATGTTCTGGGTTCAAATCTCTCTCAATTTTTCCTGTCTTTCTCTACTTTGAACTGTCAAATAAAGGATGAAAATACCCCAAAAATAATATAAAAAAAATGTGTGCACCTGTCATTTGATTGTGCATTTGTTTCCTGTGTCCTGGCTCCCTGGCTGGGTGGAGTTCTCTGTTTTTAAGCACGGTGATTGTAGTGTATTCGATAAATCTGACAGCTGATGACTTTCCCTGCTGATGTCATACAGCTGTTAAGACGGCCATCTTTTACAGGGCTTTTCAGTTGTGGATCATAAATTCTATGGTGGACTGTTAACGGTATTGATGAGGGCATACATGCAGTCTGGTGGGCGGGCATGGTATAAAGGCTTGAGGGTGTGGGTGGGTGTGGCGCAAAAATCAGCAGGCGAGGGCAAACCTTTAGTTCAGGTCCTGAGTGTGTCAGTCTTTACAGTGAAACTCTGCATCATCAAGTCATCAATATGTCTCTGCACCAGTGTCCACAAAACTTTGTGTTTAGAGTAATTCTGGTGAGAAGTGATGATTAAAGAGAAATAGTGACAACAACATAGGGGCTGATCAGAAGAGAGAAGACGGGTATTGACACTTTTCCTTGCTGTAGTAGGGTTAAAATGGTGAGCGGGAGAGAGAGAGAAAAAAAGAGAGAAATGTTTGTGCTGTTTTATCATCTTTTCCCTGAGAGACAGCTGAGTTATTTTGCTATACTCTGTCTATATCTCTCCATATTTTTTTCTTTCTCTCTCTGCTGTGCTTCCTCTCTTGATGCATTTCCTGTATTTGTTGTTTATCTCTCTCTTGCCTCTTTACCTCTGCACATTCTTGTGCAGCATATTTGGCTATATTTCTTCATTCCCTCTCCTTCACATTATTATTTTTTTTTGGTTGTACTTTTCTGTTTGTTTTCTCTTTCTTTCTCTATCCGTCTTATTCTCTGTCACGCTCCCGATCTCTGACTTTCTCTCTATTTATCACTTTCGCCCTATCTGTGTCCCTGCCTCACTTTCTCCCTGTCGCTGCCCACCTCCCCGCCCCTGGTCCCTTCCTTTCCTCTCTCCTCTACGTCTCTCC
Source organism: Centroberyx affinis (assembly GCF_046629955.1). Lineage (NCBI taxonomy): Eukaryota > Metazoa > Chordata > Actinopteri > Beryciformes > Berycidae > Centroberyx > Centroberyx affinis. Next base: position 143,210 of record NW_027281654.1, on the reverse strand, counting down.
CTCCCTCTGACAGAAGAGAGACTAATGAGAGTTAGTCGCACGCTCACTCTGTACTCAGACATCTATCAGACTGGTATTATGTTAATTACCATGCCACCTCTCACACTAATGACTCCAGGCAATAAAGTGCACACACACACACACACACACACACACACACAGACACACACACACACACACACACACACACACAAAGTATTCATAAACAAACAGATTTACTAGAAAATGTCATCATAGCATATCCAAATATATAGGCATACTAATACAGTCTTTTTAGAAGAAAGGTGTTTGTGTATAGCCTGGTTCCAGACTCCTGATTTGCGTCCCGTCCACTCGAGAGTCTGGTGTTGCTCTAGTCAACGGCTTGTTCTCGCTCGGAGATACAATCGAGCCAATCAGCGCCTTTGTGGGCGGGACTAAAGTTTGAACCGTGCCTGCAACGGTTTTTCATTGGCGTTTCGGCAGAATAATAGTTGTTGAAATCACCTGCCTAACCAACATATTGTCTTTGCAAAGATGATAGTTTTGTCAAAAATGTTAGTAAATACGCCCAGCATCAGTGTCAACTGAAAAGAGAAGCCAGATAGGTCAGTCACTAGTGATTGGTTAGGGGAAAATCAACCCCCCTTACACAGAAAACGACTAATGAGGAGGCAATGTCAGGCTGAATAATAGAGTGGTAACGAAATGACCATTCAGTCTGAGTATCAGGCTAGTTTGTGTAAGACATTTCTGCAGAGAAAACTGTGTAACTTCAGGTTTACTGAGTAACACATTTCCTGGAAAACCAACATAGCTCAATATAATGGGTGACCTAGCAGAAGTTGAATTTGAATTTGAATTTGTTTATTCGCACAAAGAAAATAGCAAGAAATAATACAACATGCATCTTAACACAAGATTGTGCAGGTGAGGAAAGAAACCCAGAGGGGCTCATAGTATCTCACCTAGTTGGATTGCTTGTTTGGTGGAAGTTGTTGTGTTCACACCTGATTGTGTGTCTGTTATGCCGGCAATCACTCTCTCATGGGCTTGCTAATACAACTTTTGGAGCTCTATACTTTCCATTTCACAGAAGGGAATTGTTTACCCAGTGTTTTCTCTTTTCTCTCTTTGTTCAACCTTCTCCATCTTTCTTTTTCTCTCAGTCGTTTCTGTCAGTCGTTTCACCAATAATGGAATGGTTGTCAGCGCTGGTTCACCGCGGGTGACAGGTGTGTGCGGTGAGTGTTTAGTGTTGCCTATCATTCTCCCTGTCACCCCTCTCTCCTCGGCACCCACAGTATCCATATCCATATCCAGGTGTGGAAATTCATATCAACACACTCTGATCTGTTTTTGATTGGCTGCTGTTACGCCCACTGCTCAGCCACACACACACACACACACACAAACACAGTAAATGATACAGGATTTCAATAAATACTAACAGTTATATAACCCCTCATCCCATCGCTTTCTGCTTTGTAAACACGTCAACCAGAAGTGTGAAGAGCACTGTCTCTCTCTCTCTCTGTCTCTCTCTCTTAATCCATTTCTATCTGCAAACATTACAAACATCCATTCTTCCTCCTCTGCTCCCCACACACAGGGGAACATGCCAGCAAATTATTTCTTGTCCAGACCAAGCGCGTTGCCAACACAAACACTATTTCCACTCCAACTGATGACAGTGGGATAAGGAGCGTCTTCCCACTAAGCGTGTTAGCATGTATTACCATAAGGATTGGCGGGCTGTGGAGACGACACTATTCCACCTCAATGACAAGCACAAAGACTAGTTAATTAGCTACAGATAGACAGACAGACAGACAGACAGACAGACAGACAGATAGATAGATAGATAGATAGATAGATAGATAGATAGATAGATCTTAGTGTGAGTCATACTTTGTTAGTTGACTGCAGGCTCACATGGGTCGCATTGTTATTCATCTGAGAACTGGTCAATGAACAACATCTCTCTGCTGCTGACATTAAACACCTGCATACTAACAATCGGCAGGCCACCATTTTTAGATCTTACCTTCATTACTATTCTGTAATTGAGACAATATTTTTTTTTTTAGAAAGTTTAGAAGTTTAGAGTAGGAGGTAGGAGTTGGGAAGGTGTAGGAGAGATGTCCTGGAGAAATTAAATGCAATGCCATCATGGTCATATTTGGCCTACTTATAACTACATACACTATTATGTCCTACATTTGATTCACATTTGCTGCACATTTGTACCGTTTGCTCTGCTTGCACAGTTTCCTATTTATCGGGTCAAATTCTGTTTATATGTTACCCACATGTAGTCTGAAATGTGGAAAGTTAATGATCCATATTTGTACATTTGCTTTTGCACAAATTGGACATATGCCCTTGAACTGGACTGTATACCTGTGTGAATTGGGTAAAGTCAGGTGCACGCTAGACAACCAATTCTAGGTCCAATTTAGCTGTCCCAGAGAAGGTTTTTGAAATCTGAGACAAAATCATCATGTTGGAACCAACTCTCATCGCGAGTTCTGCCCTTGCCTCTGTGGATATTAGTGGCCCCATCTCCCCACCGCATGTTGCCTGTTCTGTCTCTTTTTTTCTGTTTTGTTTGGAAACTACAAAAAAAACACAGCATCATCATCATCATAGCTTTATAATTTACCTCCAACTCTCTCTCTGCAGAACAGACAACCCATGCTGCCCGTGTCTCCTCAACCACTCTCCTTCAACTTTGGCAGCTCGCCCGCTTTTTTTTTCTTTTTCGACACAAATGAGTGCACATGCAATAAGTGCTGAAAGCTGCTCTTCCTTCTCAAGCTCCATTTTTGCACAATCAGGTGAAAAACAAAGTCAAGCTCCGCGTTAGCTTTAACGAGTCAGCGAGGTATTGAGATCCCTCACAACTAGATCTAGGTGAATAATCTTTTGATGTGTGACCGCCTGTGCCACATCATTTAGTGTTTGCACCACTACAGACAAGGAACGACAGGAAAGAAGGTCATTTAATATGAGCGGTACAGAGATCTTAGGTTTTTGGCAGCCATGCTGTATCGGTAAAATTCTTGGCAGCAAGCCGAGGATGCTGCTTATTCTCCTTACCTTTATTAATTGTATTGTCATAATTTTTTATATTGCTATCTACATCCTACTTTCTGCTTTTTTTCTTTCTCTATCTTTATGCTAGATTTTATTTCTTCATTTGTTGATTAATGACTGATTCTGCTGCTGCATTGATGCAATTTCACCATTGGGATCATTAAAGTTTAACCTTAGCTCATCTCATCAAGTTTCATCACATCCCAAGTCATATGGTGCAGTTTTTGGATCATTAGACCTCTCAGAAACTAAAATACTGGTATGGTGAGATGCCCAACTTTAAAAAAAAAAAATCACCTGCCATGCAGTTTAAAGGGTTTATACTGATATATACAGTACAAGATCAACACAGCTTAATATACTTTGTAGTACAAAGAAAGTGCAAGGAATACTATGCAGGAAACTATACTGTACATATATATATACAGTATCACTCTATGTACAGTAAATATTAAATGTTCTGCAACTGTGTGCAGTATCAACAGATCAGGACTATGAGCTAATACAGCTCCCACTAAGAAATGCAAAGTGTAGAAATAAAGTCGTTCTGGGTTCTCTGCTCAGTGTCATCTGAGGACAAAAAGTGTACATATTTATATATATATAAAGGTTCCAGACTCTTTGAAATAGCAGCTGCCTTCAAAAGTGGCACTCTCACTTCCACAGACTGCCTGAGAAGTGACAAAGCTAAATTAGCCAGCCAAACAGCTTTTAAAAATTGTATTCCTTTTAGTCATACCATATTAAGCGATCTTTGTACTTTTGGCAATTCAATCGACACAGAGAATCCCATAGTCAGGCGAGGAGTAGGGGTATTAAGTACTTTTGTTATTTTGATTTGTCTAAAAATATGTGTAGTATCGTTTCTCATTGAAAGTGTTCATTATTGATTGAGACAACAACTCTATTCACAACAGCTACTCTATTGATCTGAGCAAAGAGCCTTGTTCTGGCTTCGAACCATGTCAGGCTAGAATTTGGTTGCCAAAGAGGCCGATACAATACGACTTAATGAGTCGGTATAGGAATGTTGAATCATTAGCACTCTCTTAATGAAATGTCAATTTGTTGTATGCCCATGCTGTGAAATTCAGACCCTTTAATGTCTTCAGTTGACTTACACTGAAACAAGGGAAGAAACTTATTGGATTCATATTACTGTAATGCTGAAGAATTGATTCATGTTGCTTGCTATCTATTATTACTCAAGCATAGGCCACTATTATGCCCATGCTCTACAATATTAATAATGTATCCTATGCATTTCATCCTATTCATTAAAACTACCTCATGCTGATACACATATATATGTACGAGGTGTACATATATACGCCTCCAGAAACCTCAACTGTAATTTGCCTCTACACTCATTCTCAAACTGGCCCCATGTTGACAAGTAGCCATGTACATGTGATTATATTTTACATATTGTCTGTACAGTATATTGTGTCTTTTACTGATTCGCTGCCAGACCAATTTCCCTTTGAGGGATAATAAAGTTTTCTACTACTACTACTGTGTGACAATACCACAAATTTGACATGGCAGTTTCACCTGTTCGTCATGTGAAAAGATTAGCTAACGGTACAGGCAAGGTTAGGGTAAGGTTTTGGTAAAAATTAAATCTTTTTTCACAGTAGGAAACTTCTTGGCATGACTTGGGAATTGAACGTGGGTTGCTGGAGTTGAGGTAAATGTATCCACCCTTCCACCACCCCGACCACAACACCCTTACTTTCAACCGCTCTAGTTCAATGTCAGACCAGTATACTGTTTCTAGTCGTCTCCTTCATGTCATCCTTTCATGGTGGAAAAACATATTTGTCACACTTTTTGTGCACAGAGCATGTATTTGCATTTTAAGACACTGTGCTCATTTCATGAAATTGTGTGATACCAGACTGAATTACAAGTTATTATTATAAATGTATTTTCCTAGGTTTCTCCTTATTTCACAACTCTGCTTCTTTCATTACACAGCTTACACTCTTTCTTTACTTCATACATTGTTCCTTCTTTGCTTGAGAAGGTGCCTTTGTACACACACACATAAACACCTACACGCGCATGCACACACACACACACACACACACACACACAATTTACATCTTTTTGCAGGTAACTTGTGCCCATATTTTTCCTGCCTTGTTCTCCTTTGCGTACAAAGCCAATTTGATGCAAGGGTTTTCTCTCCTAACAGGTAAATAATAAGCCGTGTGCATCAAGCTTGGAGAAAGGCTCACTTTGCATATTAACAGGATTGGCCCTGGTTAGTATAAAGGGGAACACCGCCCTTTTTAGAAATGTTAATATGATTCAGAAGGTAGTAGAACATCAGCTCCTCACCCAAGGACAGAAGGTAACTGGTGGTGCATTCATATAAACAATAAATATGAGGAAAATAAAATAATTCCGAAAGGTATGATGTTATTTTCTTGTGATATAAGCATTTATTGTTCACATGAAAGAGATTTAGATAGTGACAGAACGCAAATTTTGTTGTAATTCTATACTCCATTCATTCTCCCATTATATTATATTATATTATATTATATTATATTATATTATATTATATTATATTATATTATATTATATCATATTATATTATAATAACCTCATCTAATGGATTTACGCAAGCATGAGCAGGTGGCAGCGTCTATTCTATTACGTTCTGTTGCCTTCTGAGTACAATACAATACATTTTTAAAATGGCTGGTGTTTCCCTTCATGAAACTGCTTTGGTGCTTGGCACACCTTTCCACCTTTCCTTTTTTGTTCTACTACCAATTTCCTCTTTTGTAAGGGTGGTGCTTTGTTCCATTCAGGTTTGTTTGTCTCTCTCAGCCAAAGCCTCTGCAGCCCTGTTCCATTTACCTTACAATATCCTCATGCCTGAGGCCAGAATCATGCTTAGGGATTTGGATGCATTACTTGCTGATGGAAGCTCATTCATTTTCAGGTGAGAGAACCTATTATTGCTGTCTCTTTCCATTACACATACATTGTATTGCGATGAAGGTGTTGCTTGCATTCAATTTTTTCTACTTATGCATTAATAATACATGCATAAACAAAAACAAATATTGTTGTACTCTTTTTGCTAGTGCTCCATAAAGTTCCATGATAAAAGCATTTTGTCAGTAAATGAGAGCTATATTGAGAATCTGTTTTGTAACACTACAATCATCTCGAGTTCATTCTTAGAGGTCGCTATTAGGTCATTCATACAAATATGCTGTAATGGTTTTAATGATAGAATTTGGTGTTCTCTGCATGTTTTACTTACAACTTTGTTGAAAATGAAAATGAGAGAAAATGTGAGAAAAAAAATTTGAGAAAATGTCCTCCGAGGGCTCCATTTTTCTCTCTGGCTCGCTTTGTTTTCAGTGTGAACATAAATAAGGCAACAAGCTTAAGGCATGGTGCATGGTGGTGGCAGCCTTTTCCATAGCAGGGACCGGGAGACTTGTAAAGATAGAGGGAGCAATGAAGGAAGCCACACAGACAAATTCATGAGGAAAACCTGTTTCAGAGTGCCAAAGACTTTAGATTGGGGCGACTATTTATATAGTATAGATAGGAATATCCTCAGAGCAAGCATGTGAAAGCCTTGGAGTGTCCAAGCCAATTGAATCCCATTGAAAACCTGTGGAATTAATTGGAGATAGCTGTTTGCAAACGCTCCCCATCCAACTTGACTGCAAATCTGCAAGGAAGAATGGGAGAATGTAATCTGTCAAAGGGGCTTCCACAACGCACTGACTCAGAGGGTTGACTTAGTAAAATGAGACATTTTTGTCTCATTTTGAGTCATTTTTGCATTTGCAAACATTTCTAAAACCATTTTTTCACTTTGCTAATGAGGTATTTTGTGTAGATACTTGACAAAAAAATCTCAATTTAATCCATTTAGAATTTAGGCTGCAACACCACAAAATGCAGAAAAAGGCATTGTATATTTACACACACATAAAATTACATCTCTTTGCGGGTTTGAAAGCAGAGGTACTGAGGCATAAAATTGGCAGGTATGTGGGAGTTTTGATCAAATACGATCTCCTATAAGATGAAGCAGTGAAGCTTGCCACTCCACTTAATCTAAAATGACAGCACCGTCTCTCATCAATTCATCACACATGTACACCCATATGGGCACACACACACACACACACACACACACACACACACACACACACATAATCATATACGCCCTCCTTTGGGAGGTTATTGCAGATGCCATATCAAATTATGTTTAATTACTAAATCTGTCACCTTCACCTGCAAAATACCTCTTTGCATCTGCTGTCCTCTTTACACTTTTACAAAATGTAAAATACACAATCTGACACAAAGAATAATTAATCTGCACTCGTACTCAGTTAATCATTGTAACACACAGCTAATGTTTATTCAAACAAAGCACTGTAAATTTAGACCTTAAGCCATTTTTAATCTATCCTCTGAGCTGAACCAGAACTGGACCTGGTAATGAACAGTCACCCAATCCCCCTCAGGATCTACCCAGAGTCCATTTCTCTGCACCCTGCTGGTAAACAGCTAACTGCAAACAGCGACACAAAGTTCAGTAGCCTGCTCAACTGTGAAATAGACTTCAAATTGCACGTAATTACTGCATAATGAGCCCAATGACTTCTACCCCCAGACCCCTACAATCATACTAAATTAATGAAAGTTTTAATTACCAAATCCCCATAGGGTATTTGTATGCTAAAAAGGATTGAGAAGTTCTGATCCTGGGGTGGTGGTGATGGAAAGTGTCTGAGGTGTTTTAGGCCCCATCTAAAACTCTTTTTGAGTTATTACTGGTATGTTCATACTAATAAAATGGTATAATCTGTGAGCAGGGAGCAAGTTATTCAATTTTGATTATCAAGGTCCAAGGTCTATAGAGAATTTGTATATGCCTACTGGTGCAGTATGAGGTCACCGTGAAAGATACACTGATTTCCAGGGGATTTCAGGGGGACATTAAGGTCTACCTCAAAACATTAAACCCTCCAAGGGTCAAATCTTGGACCCTTGGCATTCAGGGCTCATTTACTAAGATCATTACTGTGTGTACACATCCTGTAAACGTCATTACCCAAGTCCATAGCAGTGATCCGTGACACGCAGTTCTGGGGTCAGCCTGTGCTCTGGGCTGAAGTGGTAGCAGGTGTATAGGTGGTGGTGATACCTACTAACCAGCCTCTACAAAATAACATTTCTTCCTCTCTTTCTTTCTTCCAATCCTCTTAGATGCTAATAAATTTGAATCCGCTTCCATATGCTGCTCTAAAGAATCGCTTCATCACTGTCAAACAATAGCGGGTCTGCTTGTGCTGGACGTCCAAATCAGCCTCCCGGGCCCACACCCCCTCTACACATCCTGCCCACCTCATCACACAACTCCCCCGAACACAGAGAGCTCTCAATTACTCAACACTCCCAACAATGACGTATGCCCCGATGCAGTGTGAGCAGTGAAATCCATTACTTCCTTCCATGCTGTTGTTCTATTTCCCTTTCTGTTTTCTTTTTCCTTTCTTGGTGTGCCTGGTTATCTCCACCTCTTGATTGCTACCCTCTACTTGTACTGCTACCTTGTATTAGGACACTGTTTCTGGTAGGATTTTGAAATGCCTTTTCTTTTCTCAGGTTATTCTCCACCAACTCAGTCTGTGGTAGACTTTTGATTTAGCTGCTGATATTGTTGCCATGGAGGTGTAACATGCAGCACAATAAATCTGTATGCTTTGCTGTCTCTTTTTTGGAGTGTTCTGTTCTTATATATGGTGTTACATTTACTTTTTCCCTATGTCCAAATAATAAGATATATCTTTATTAATAGACAGAGGCGCCTCTAATAGGTAGTATATATGACGGCTATCTAGCCTGAATCCTTTATTGGAGTACAAACCATTGGGGGTACAATAATTGTATATTTCTTTTTTTGTACCTTTTGTATATATATGTAGCCTATTGATCTATAAATTGCTGTGTATTTACAAATTGGTGTGTATGTAAAATATGTAAAATATGAATATGAAGGTTTGCTACAAATTTATTGTTGGTAATTTACACCTGCTGTATTATGTCACGTGGTTTTGTAATTATGGGTATTTAAGATGGTGACTCTCTGTATGTATCAGAAGCAGTCTGAGGAAGAGCCTAGTGCTCGAAACGTCATGCAGCAGAAAATAAAAGTCCTTTATATGGGAGCTATTTGTTGTGCGGATCTCTCTCTTTTCCACTCTGTAAGGTATTTTTTGATCCAGCACCCACCCTATTGGGTATTGAGATGTGTGTGTCTTTTTTACTATTTTTACTATTTTTTAACATGCAGCACAAAGCAATAAAAAAGGAGGAAAGCAAAATCAAATTTTTTTTTTTGTTGTAAAGTGATGCCCGCCATTTAAAAAAAATGACACCCACTCTCCCATATTCACTGCTGGCATGAAAGTTAAGCACATTATCAGTTAGTATTGAAGTTAGTAGTTATCTTAACACATTTGCGTATGAAATAGTTATTTTTTTCAGGACAGAATCTCTGTTCTTTTTTATATTGCCTGCTTAATTTCAGGTTTTTTTCCAAAATGGATATATATAATGCTTTGGAGTGAAGCCTTTCATATATAACTCTATTGGTTCTCATTTTATTGCTCCTTTTTCCTGTGTGCTCACAGCTTTTTCTGGCGTGGTACAAGTGGAACAGTGCTGTTGAAGTTAATATATGGAATCAGAGGCAGAAGCAAGTCATTCACCAAGTATAATAAATATACAGGAATTGGTTTTGGTTGGATTCGCAACATACCACCCACTTACAGAGTAACCTATACTGACACACACAGGGAGAACAAGACCTCACATACAGCGCAGGGGGGGCGTGAAAGCGCAAATCATACACATCATACAGTATCCTGTACAATGTACTCTGTAACAGCATATCATTACCGTCAGTGGGGGTTTGGAGGGTTGGTTAGGAGAATAAAACAATGACAAGGACAGTGGTCCATAGTACACAGGTGTCTTCTTTATGTAACTGTATGAGTGGAAGATTTCATTTCAAAAATGCTGTGTGAATTTTCCAGGGGGAAAAAAAAAGTTAAAAGAAACCCCTCTAATTTCATTCTTCAATATATTTAAAATATTGAGCATCCAGTCTATTATCCCTAAAAAAGAACTGTTTGTTTTATTTTATATCAATTATTTTATACTTTCAGCATGTAGGTGTCACTTTTTTCAGATGGTGGCTCACAAAGGTACATGTGAAACAATTTACTTACTATTACTATTTATTTGTACACACTTTTTTACTTGTTCACAAAATGTAATGCACAACTTCAAACCTTTGCTTACACAATCAAAAACACGTAAACATGTAATCTCCCACAAATAATGCAGGCTCTCCATGTGCCAGTCAGTAACAAGATACGTTGTCGACGGATGGTGTAACAGTTTTGGCCTTTCAAAGTTTTACATTTTGACCTTTAAGTGTAGCACCTCCTTTAGGTCAATTAGTTTAATTTATAAGGATAGCTGGATGTGTGTAGCAAGTGTTGTGTCAATCAGACTTGCATGTGTCCAGGCCATTTAGGAAGGATGCAGGCAGGTCCCATTGCTGTGTGGGTGTTATGTTGAAACAACGTGTTTTAATCGCTTTTTGGATTCAACTGTTGGAGACTGTGCTTGCCCTGTGAGTTTATAGTCTACCTATTGGACAGCAGCGCTCCTGGCCATCTGGAGGTATGAAAGCTCCACAGTGAATTAAGTGATGAAATTTTGAACACAAGTGTGTGCTGCATTTATCTTTGCCACTCAGTTTGGTCAGACATACTTTTTTTTGTCACATTAAAAGATCCCTGGTTTGGTCTCCTCTTTGCTCCCCATGGCTGGAAGGCATGTTTCTTCGAACTCAGGAGTATAGTTTTGAAAACCCAAAATTCATCATCTCTCCAAGTTTCAACAAAATTGGGTCAACCCTAACCTTAACCCTAACCCTTATAGAAGGATTAAGACAAAATAAAATACCCTCCCTACCATCCTCTCACTATTCCTGTGTACTATGTTTAGTACATGGATCACAACATTTCCATTTGATTCTCCATAGGTTTATCAAAGATGAGCAACCTCCTCCTCTTTTGCTGGCCGAGGCTTTGATAGGTGCCTTTGATCCTGGTGAGCACTTTGTTGATTGTGCCAGACACTAATAGATGAGATAATTAAAACAGGTTCATGAGTGGGCCAGGTTTCAGATGCTGAAATTGGAAAGATTCTAGGGCTTAGCGTAGAATTATACTAGGAGGAAATTACTCTATTTATGTATTTATTTATCATCATATTAAGTCACTATCTGAAAAACAGCTTGGGGTAGATAGGAAAAGTAAAATCAGAAAAACAGCCAGTATCCCATATAGTTTCTCTCTGGCTGCTACCAGTGACTAATGAGGCCCCTGATGAACAGGAATCAACAGAAGTAACCCCTTCCCGCTGCATCATGTGAACATCTTGCCCTGCTCAGACCTCCCTGCGCAACCAACTCTCCACTGTATCTGACAAGCTGCCTGAAGTACAAGCAAAAGTGCAGACTTTAAAAATTCTCAGAAATGTAGAGTAGTTCTAAGAATAACTTAAGTGCAATAACTGGTGTGTTGTAACTAGTTCCTTTATCCTTTCCAACTCTAGCTAACACTCCCTGTGGGAGCAGACTTCATAAGCATGTAAAGTGGGTTAATATGGGGAGAAAACGTGAGTTTGAGCTTCTAGTCCTCCTGACATGGTTGATAGTTTTATTGTTTTGACTTGGCTTGGCTTGACGTTGCTTGTGACTTGTGCTTTGACTTGTGCATGCAATTGTTTGTATGCATGTGCATGTTTGCACATGTGTACATGTTTCTATGTGGCTCACATCCATACATCGATACATGGCTGTCTACTGACTTTGTGTGCGTACTTGTAGCATGATTCAGTGTGTTACATCCCTCTGGGCTTCCCCATTGAGCCAGGCTACAAGTTATGTTTTCTTCCAAAACAAGATCTTCACCATTGTGAAAATGCAGGACTCTATTTTCGTGAATCAATGGTGCACAAAGCAAAGTGCAGTCAAGGGCGCATGACCTGAGCACACAGGGTGTGACAACTGATTTTTGGTAGTTTTGTGGGCAGAGGCGCACAGTGCAACTGCGATGCAGTTGAAAACGAGATTGGATTAGGAGGAATACATTATCAGTCAGTGTGGTGCACCTGACATCAGTCATGACCAATCAAATCACCTCTTTTCCTTCCCTTTAAACCCAGTGCACCACGGTGCCTGACAATTTCATGATGGAGAGAACAGTCCAGCGGTTCCTCCACAAAAGCTTCTCCCAAGAGCAAAGTGATGTGGTTGTGTGGGAGGTGCAGAATCGGCCCAAGTGAATTTACAACACCTTAAATTACATTAGCTTGGGAAGAGATAACACATCTGGTTACCATGTTGCTCCTGTCATAGGAGAATCATTGCCTAATGTAGGAAACGGTTCAATGATATCAGGCAAAGAGCCAAACAGAAGTGAACCGCAGGGCTGGCTACAGGACGGGGGCGTCCACCAGCCAATCGCTGCAGCCACCTCCACAATCCCACTGTGTGCGCCATGACGCATACTGACACTTCTATGTTGGTTGACAATCATTCAACCTCTGCCATGTGTATATAGTTCGAATGAAAAATGTTCTATGTTATTTTTTCCTGCTTTAGGGATTTATATCAAAGTCAAATTGGCCAACATATCATCCACAAATAGGGTTAGTAAGCTTTTGAATAGGATCTGTTCGCTTGGTAAAGCCATGAAATTAGCACAGAACATGACTGTGCTTTGCACTGTGTGTTGGCACAAGAACAGAGCCAGCAGTGTCACCAACACGAATACCTACTTCTACAAAATGATTGAAAGCACAAAACAAATTATAGTATGGTTCTTTTTAGGTAACGCAAGTCCTTGGCTGACAAAATGGTAACACTTTTACAGGCATGATCATCAACATTTTACAGGTATTGAATGATCAATTTTTTTTTTCAAAAATTGACTTATATCATTTTGTTATGAAGTAGCTGTGCTCTCTAGTCTGAAGACATTTCTGGTCTGAAGACATCATGATAAATTCAAAATCTTCTTCATGTTGTGTCACTGCAGGATTAGTAATATAAAAGGTGATGATTTGCTTCTCTGTGTGTAGGCCTAATAGTTCAAAAGCCCCTAATGAACACCGAGGATGGAGTAAGTTTCAGTCAGAACATCCATAAGAGAGAAAGTGAGAGAGTTATGTCTACGCTGCAAGAAATCAATTACATATGCTCCAGGCAAAATTAAATGTATTATTGGGAGGTGTTGTGAGTGTTTCAGCTTACTCTGAGGTGATTAGTTAGCAGCAGTTCAGGAGCTGAGGGCAGACACTGGATCTGGAGAGAGGTATATTTTTCAATATAGGAAAGTAAGTTACCTTAAAAGTTTCTTTGTGAGTAGTTAAACTGTCTACAATCCTAATGTGATTTGTGTGTGTGTGTGTGTGTGTGCATGCGTATTTGATACAAGCAATCTTATTTATGTGTGTTGTCATCCTTCTCTTTGAAGTTAAAGCATTTCTTTAAGTGTCTCCATTTTAACAGACATGACAGTGAAAGCCTATGCCAAGATGCTGGAAAGGAGACTGGGCTGATGGTCTAGACTCAGAATCAGGAGGAACAATGTGGATTTTGTTCTGGTTGAGGAACAGTAGGCTATAGATCAGCTTTTTACCCTCTTTAGCTAATCCTTTCTACGTGAGTTTGGTTTCCCCGAGGGATTCTGTGGAAAGGCATTGAGGGAGTATGGGGGTGTCATGGCTGCTGCTGTGAGCCATTTGGTCCCTATATATTGGGAGTGAGAGCTGTGTTCACATTTCTGGCATTAATTCAAGCTTGTTCAAAGTGGATGTTGGTCTCCGACAAGGATCTCCAAGGTCTAGAGAGTGTCCAGTTCTGTGATATTAGAGTGGCATTTCGGCTGTCTGCAGATTATGTCGTATTTTTTTGACCTGATTGGACTGTGATCTTTGATGTGCATTGGAACATTTCTGCTGAGTGTGATATGGTCAGGATGAGGATAAGGACCTCCAAATCTGAGACCATGGTTCTCTCCCTGATAAAGGTGCCTTGTAGCCTATCATTCAGGTGCCACTCTTCCACTTACCATTACAAGTGGAAGAGTTCAAGTATCTTGGGGTCTTGGATCATGATATTGACTGCTGATTGTTAGGTTAGGTGCAGCGGCTACAGTAATGCAAGCATTGTAGACCGTTGTGGTAAAGAAAAAGCTGAGCCACAAATAACTTGATTTACTGGTCACTTTGTGCCACCCTTCATCTATGGTCACAAGCTTTGGGAAATAATAATAATAATAATAATAATATTTGATTTAAGAGTGCCTTTCTCAGACTCAAGGACACTTAACATGGTTCAAGAGTTCAAAAATCAGAAAAGTTTAAAAAGTCAAGTTTATTTGTAGAGCACATTTCATACACAAGGCAACTCAATGTGCTTAACATTTAAGAAATAAAAATATATGTACAGAGATATACATACAAAAACATAAAGACACATAAAACGCAAGGAAGCAGTGACAATACAAGATCTAATCATAGGCTATAGTAAAAATAAATGATTTCAGTTTGCTTTTAAAAGAAGTTAGCGTTGGGGCACATCTGGAGTGAGGTCATTGTGGCTGCTCCATGGATGGATGGATGGATGGATGGGTCATAACAGTGAATTTGTTGAATGCTTTCTCACCTACCATAAACTCTCTTTGGCTAAATGCTTTAGTAGACTGAAAACAGCAAAATCTTCTTTCTTTAATTAAACACACAATGGTAAAGGGGCTCTGCAGTTCTCTTCCTGTAACTCTTACATCAGCAATCAAACAGTCTTAGTGCTTTTACTGCACTAGTTGTGTTAAATAACGCTACGTTACCCAGAGCCTGTCATTAAAGAAATGCAGTCATCTGCTAATTAAAATAACTAACAGCCTTGCTCAAGTTTCAGGGACACTTATTAAAGCTGACTTTGTGATACTGGGAAAAGTTTAAAGGGAGCTTTGCCCTGCAGCAGCTGAAGCTTCTCTATGCTCTGCTCTCTCTTAAATTAGATTGCACCACTGCCAACTGCCCACTTGTTTATTTGTGTTTACAATAGCCTTTGGTGCCATGGTTGATGCCAACAACAGTAAACGATCAGCCGTAGAGAAGGATCTCTCTTTTAATGAGCTCTAACAAGGCTCTAACACCGCTTTAAATTATTTCTCGTTTTGTCGTTACTCAAGAAAGAGGGGAATCTGTGACCAGTGGGGATGTGCGTGCCTGCTTTCCCAGGTGTTGG
Source organism: Centroberyx affinis (assembly GCF_046629955.1). Taxonomy (NCBI): domain Eukaryota; kingdom Metazoa; phylum Chordata; class Actinopteri; order Beryciformes; family Berycidae; genus Centroberyx; species Centroberyx affinis. The sequence continues at coordinate 127,744 of NW_027281654.1, read as the reverse complement.
GACAGATAGTGCCCTCTCGCCGGAGATAAATCCTCTGTGGTTGAACTGGGGGTGGGAAAGGGGTGAAAAGGGTGTGTGGACAGTGTGTGTGTATGTGTGTGTGCTTGCTGTCCATCTGTCATCTGTCCTGGGGGTGGATCTTTCACTGTTTATGTCCCAGGACAGATGCAAGCTCAGATGTAATATCTCACCTCCATTGCCAGAAACAAAAAAACATATCTCAGACAAGGCAATTTGTTGTATTTGTAATTTCATTTATACTGCCGTGCTCTTGCCAACGAAGCACCATGAGAGAGCATCACGTTGCACCGAAGCAAATCAGAGGAAACTGTTTGATACTTGATGTGATTACACACAGGTTGAATCAAACCAAAGTAAAGTTCAATTCTGTGATCCACTGTTCAGTTTACTATCACCACCTATGCACACACATGTGAACACACACATATATACACATAAACAGTCACACCCAATATGAGTTATTAGTACTAAGTTTTTATAAGTTATTATTACAAGTGTACAGAACCATGTACTCCATGAATTCCATAATTGCATGCATTTTAATTCCATAGACTTTTAATCTCAGTAGTGGGTCTTCTGTTACAGCTGCATACTGGAGTCCTGATCAAGAATGCCATTATTCAGTTGCTGCTTGACTAGCACCTCGATTGAATAAATCATTAATATACAGGGCTGCAAGGATGAAAAGAAAGGCTTTTGCTGTAGTCTGAGTAGGGAGTCTAATATGTTTTTTGCAATAATACATTTTTAACGTAGGCTTCAATTTGAAATGAGAAATAGTAATTGGACTCATCCAACTCAACTTTTTGATGAGAAGAAACTGGGGTGGGAGTAGCTGATATGCATGCTTAATAGGCCATTAAATGTTGTTGTAATTCAATTATGGCCTCCACAATGCATGGAATTAGTGGGAATGTAGCTAAATTGTGTCAGTGTATTGAGAATTTGAATATTACCACGATGTAATTACTTTAGGTTGCACTGATTTGATAAAGCAATCTTAAATACATAAAACTTGTAATATACAATTTAGCTCAATCGCATCCCTTTCTATTTTATTCAGTGGATTTTCTAGGTTGAACAGTGTAACAGTAATACAGATATGAAGCATATTTTCTTTGCCTCGACTGTGCTGTGTGGTATGTCTGTGTGTGTATTTTGTAAGGGGGGTTCTGCTAACCGCTATCATGGATCTTCTTCATTTTTTCAAAAAGAAGAAAGGAAAAATGAACCTGACGCGCCAGATAGTTTGTTACACAGAACCATCTGGGAAGTCGTCATTGGAAACTGTTTGGAAAAGGGCAGGCACTTTCAAAAAATACTTGGCAGGTGATTTGCTGAACCATCTGTCTATCACCGTCTATCACGGGCTAACTTCGACCAATCAGATCAACGAACCATATAAATAAACTCTTGCCGAAGCCAGTCGGAAGTTCAGAAATAACTGATGTTATAGCAGCATCTACGCTAGCCTCTTTAGGAGCCACCACTGTTGTGAATGAACAGTCGCTTCTCGCTGTCCTCACACCTAAACCACGCCCCCAGCTGCCCTCATAGGACACTGATTGGTCCGCACCACTGTGGTTCGGCCACAAACGCATAACTTGAAGCCTGGCAAGATGGATTCTCATGTGATCGTGATCTCGCGAATCCAGCTGCCTCGCAAGGTAAAGGAAAAACCCCTTGTACAAACAAATGGCAATGCAATGCACTTCACAGGAGAGATACAAGTAAAGTGCATAGAAAACAATAAAATGCAGCAAATTACAAATAAAAGGGAAAGTAACAATAAAAATGAGACATAATACAAACAGAAAGGGAATAATAAAAGGAAAAGCAATATAAAAACATAAAATAAATAGACATAGCAGTAATAGCAGTTCCTATATGTTAAAGCGGAGCTAAAAACGTAGATGGAGCTTGTGTTTAAAGATATCTGTGATTTCAGCTGCCCTCAGATCTACAGGGAGACTGTTCCAGAGCCTGGAACCATAGGAACTGAAAGAAGCCTCCCCATAAATCTTTGTGCTGGACTTAGGTATGACTAACAGAAAAGAGTGATAGGATCTGCCAAGAACGTATGTAGTGAGACAGGTTGCTAATATACTCAGTGCAAGTCATGAATAGATTTAAAAAACAATGTAATCTTAAAATCTATTCTAAAATTACGTTTGTGTAGAGAGTTTAAAACAGGAATGATGTGTGTTCTCTCCTTGGTTCCAGTTAAAACTCTGGCAGCAACATTCTGTATAATTTGTAGCTGTCCTATTGTCTTTGTGGGAAGCCAAGAGAAAAGAGCATTACAATAGTCAAGCCTGCTGGGGTGCATTTGTTTCTCAGTGTCATCCTGGGTGAGAAAAGGTCCGTTCTTGGCAATGTTTTTCAGGTGATAAAAGGCAGTTTTTGTTACAGTCCTGATATGTGCTTTAAACCCTAACCCTTTAAATCGCTGTCAAGATAGCACCCAAGTTCTTAGTTTGAGATTTAATGTTCTGTGACACTGACTTCAGTTGTGTTGTCATGTTCTCTCGTGGCACCTTAGGCCCAATTACCAGAATTTCAGGTTTCTCTTTGTTTCACTGGACGAAGTTATGTGCCATCCAAGTATTAATATCTGATACAGTTAGTAAGGGTGTCAACAGGACTGAGATCATCTGGCATGACTGAAATATATAGCTGGGTATCATCCGCATAATGGTGGAAGCTGATGCCATGCTTGCAGATGATGGCCCCTAGTAGGGCTGGGTAGGGTTTAGGATTTTACCGATTTCATTGTCCATGCTTGAAGCTTCTTATCAATTCCTATTGTAGAAATTGTCAAGACTACATACAGCTTTAGTGGAGTTACCTTTTTTTATTACTCAAGAAAGACATTGCTGTGAAGAGTTAGGGCTACTTTTGTCTACTTTTTAGAACAGCTAGGTACATTTCGCGTAATGCCTTACTTGAGAGAAGAATACAAGTAACTAGAAGTTAACATCACTGAACAAAAACAAAATATTTACCACTGCATTGGGTCATTCAAGAACACCTTACCTACCCATAATTACAACATTTTCGACACCATTTGAAGGCAGGATCTGCTTGCCACTGATGTGACAGTAGGTGCTGGTTCTCGATACCCAGCCCTAACAATAACACTTCAGTGTAATGTGTTGGAAGCTCATACCTGCTTGCCCATAATGACAAGTGTTTAAAGCAAGACATTTGTAATATATATTTTATTTCTCTAGCTAGTAAATGTAAATTGTTATTCACACCAGGGACAAAACATCAAGGCTGTAACAGCCATACAATCCACTTTGATGAGTGCTGCAAGTGCTTTTCTGTAATCATATGTCAGTATTTATGTGATTTTTTTTAAATCATTCTTAGCCACTTCTTATGAGAAATTCAATTCTGTTTTATCTCAGCCATTGCTGTTGTTTGTATGTCACATAGAGAGGTGTCATTATTTTCTATTGCTTTTTCCTCGTCGCTTGGCTATATCTGTAATAAATAAAAAAAGGGCCTGTAATATTCTCCTGCTGATGTTGTTGAATATGGGCCTGGCACTATATAAATCATAGTGGCAGGCCCAGAGAGAATAAACAGCACCCAATCCAATGAAAACCCTCAATCATACATCATTATTGAGTATTATTGGTGGGCTATTTTGCTTTGTTCTATTTCCCATGTAATATATGCATAGCCTACTGTTTTCCTTTTTTTGTTATTTAATGTCCATAAAGTGTGCAGGTAACTTTATTCCATTTCATTGTCTCGCTATTTGTAACAAGTACCTGGTCAGTATTTTGGATGCACACATGCCATCTCCTTGTAACTGATATCTGAAGTCCCATACTCTCCCACCTACCTTATCTCGCTGTTGAGCCCTGGAAGCCTTTCTGCCTGTCTGTCTCAGCTGCAGCCTCAGCCTCTCTCTTCACCCCTCCAGCTTCTTCTGGCCATTCGAGTCTTCTGAATGTTTGCCTTTCAGATAAGCTTGGACAGCACTATCAGTTACTGGAAACCCAGCCAGCAGAAATCCCATCATTCACAGCATGCTACTGTTTAAGTGGTGTAGTGTGGTGCGGTGTAGGCTTGCAGTCTGGGATGGAAGAGATTTTAATATCCAGCCAATCATTTCCAGTAATGTTCTCTTACCAATGTCTTTGAACTTTATAACAACATAGTATTTGTCTTTGCCATGCCCTTTCAGAAGACCTACAATATCAGGACCAGGATCAGTCAACCCATTAAGTTGCTAATGGAGTGTGAGCAGTTTTCTAATCACTTGATTTACAGGGCTGGTGAGTAGAGAGGAGTGAGTACAGATCCCAAACAACACAACATACACTGTTCTTTTTTTTTTTTGCTTTTATTTTGCCTCGGTCTCTGTCACTCTTTTCTCCACTTAGTCTCCTTTTCTCCCTGTTCATGTCTCTCTCTATTTGTCTTTTTCTCTTTAATTTTCTCTCTGACTCAATCTGTTTCTCTAATTTCTCAAGAGGCACTTGGTACATTGTGTGTGTGTGTGTACCTGCATGTAAATGTGTGTGTGTGTATTATTTATGTGTGAGTACACATGTGCCTGTGTGTGATTGCTTAGCTGTCTCTCCTGTGACCTCCACCCTTAAGTCCAATATTTATTACATAGTAACTGGGAGGTGGGAGGGAGGTGACGGCTGTCTTACTATTGATTTCTCCTCAGTCTTCTGTGTCTCCTGGATAACTCCGGATAAATCAGCCCAGTGAAAAAGAGTCCTTCTTGGAGTATTTACACCTATGATTAAAAGGGAAAGTTGAGGATTTTTAGAAGCCTATCATATTGATGACTGCTCAAGCCCCCTTTTAAAGTAAGGCTGAAATGGAGATAGAGTTCTCCATTAGCTTTTTTCGTTAAACAAAGCCATAGATCTATGCTCACTACTCTAATTTGCTGTCTCAGACTCTCATTTTGACTGTGCTATGACCGATCCTGTCCAATGTAATTCCTCTTCCCCTTCAGCCCATCTGCACAACATGTTCAAAGCACAAGAAAATATGTTGACATTTGTGTTACACAAGCTTCACAAAGCTTTTTTAAATGGAGGTAGCATATCATATTTTTTTACAAAACAGAAATAACACTTGGAACAGTGTCATAGCATTCCTCACTCTCTGAGATCTTCTTGTCTTTCCTTGGATTCCACAGGTTCATCTTCAACTTGGTCTCCTGCCTCAGTCTCATTCATTTCCTCTTTTTGAGACCTATTTATTTTCCTTGTGACCTTTTCAGCAGTGGACTATGCAAGTTTATATGCTTCTTTCAACTCTCTTCCCATATTGGATGCATAGAGGTAAGTCTTCTGTATAGAGCCGTCACTGGACGTCCCACAGCACAGATCCACAGGTAAACTTGCTTTACGTCTGAACATAGGATAGCACAGTGAATAGCCAGTGGCTTCATGAGTACAACAACACTATGCATCCTTTTTGGAAGGCCATAATGAATTAAATACTTTTCCCACAACACTTCTGTGACTGTGGATGTTGTTTTCTGATCACATTTGGCACATGGCTCTCACACCTAAGGAAGAAATGGCTCTCCACTGCTGTTTCATAGCAGGTTTCACATGATTGGGTGTCTGCATAAATATTCTGCTTCCCCAGCCTGTACTTCAGACTAAAGTCATATGTAGACGATGCAGCAAGCTAACAGTGACAAGTTGCATCCAACTTTGCTGACATGTCAGCAGGTGGTTGTTTGTTTGAAACTTAAACTTCACTCTATACAGGTAATGATGTAGTTTGTTTGCAACAGTCCATTTTAACACAAAAAATTCTAATTTATGAACCAAGTAGTTTCATTCAGATGGGAATAAGTGTTGCAACTATACATAGACCTCCTGTACAACATTATTCTTTTTATTAAACCTTTATTTAACCAGATGAGTCCCATGGAGAATACAAGATCTCTTTTTCGAGGGAGCCCTGGCCAAGATAGCAGCAATACAGAGTTTACAACAACAAACAAGCAACATACAAGCAAACATTAAAAGCACATAAACCAAAACATACAGTAGCAACTCACAGAATCATATGCCTAAAAGACAGACAGGAGGAAACGGGTCTCGCTAAGGAAGCAATTACAAGTTCCAATTGAATTTGCCTCTAAACCCTTCACTACATGCAGTACATATGGCAGTTGAGGGTTTGCAAAATCCATGAATCTTGAATCCTGCCATCACAGGAGCTTCGATGAGGCCTTTGTTCAGTTTTTCAAAGGCCACATTCCACTTTTGATCCCACCAGTCTGCAAAGGACTCAGAAGGTTTTATGTGCTCTTTCCCGAGGGTTTCTCCCTTTCTTGGTGGAGGGGGGTTGGTGACACAGGAGTTGATTCAGAGGTTAACACACTTTTTGGTAGTCCTTCACAAACCACAGAATGACTGCAGACCACTCACAGTGTCTGGGTGAGGGCCAAGTAGTAGACCTCCAATAACAACTTGAGACCTTCATCTCTCAAGCGGTCTAACACCTTCAACAAACAAGCTTCATGTTGTCCTAGTGTTTCTAAAAACAGTATCACGTCATGCAAATAGACCAGAACTTCAGGAGGCTCAAATGGTTTCTTCCATAATATCAGGAGCTCCAAATATTCTCTGAAGCATCCTTTTGAACTGGTAAAGTCCAATTATACAGATGTTTCTTTGTCAGGCTCAGTCATTGGCACCTGGTAGTCCCCATTTCTAAGATCTAACAAACTGAACCATTTGCATGCTTGATCTGTGGAACTGTCTGAAATGTCTGTTGAGTGTCCTAAAATCCACACACATTTGTATCTTCAAATTCTTTTCGTCACCACCACTAAAGGCAACGCATAGGGGCTTCTCAACTCAGTATTACTACAAGCTTCCTTCAGCTGTAACAGGTGCTGTCTCACAGCTTTCACAACAGCTGGTGCTAGCCAGAGAGACCTCTCCCAAAATGCTTCCTCTCCCAAAATGTCCTCTTCCACAGAAGATGATGAAACGACACCAACAGAAAATAATAGACTGGCTGACATATTCCTGATTATCACTATAATTATCTTAGACAATATACCCATGCATCCACAATTCTGGTCTCACCAGGATTCCCTCTGGAAACTGTGACTCTTCTGAAAGATCTTCAAGTGTATCTACAAGAACAGTCTGAGAACAGGGCGTTCCAGGAAATTTTGGTATTCCAGTAACTAAGGTGCGATTTTGGATGGGAGGGATTTCCCTATCTCTACTTTTGATCATTAAATTTAATCGCTGGTGGAGACACGCTTTTCCTTTTGAATTGAATTGAACATGCGCACTATGGGGCCTGTAGGGGACGTGTGCTTGCTCTTTTTCATACCTTCTTGTGTAAGATATCACACAGTAAAATGCATTCCAAAAATACCCTTCCCCAATTTTCTTTCTTTCTATTTTCTTCACAAATCGCAACCTGCCAGTAACCCTGGTTGGTTCACCAGGAGGTAATGTATAGGTAATGTAACAGGCTTCGCTTATGAAAGCCACAAGGTTCCTCTCTTGTTTTCATCAACATCTGAGGGGGTCTCATGCACCCTCTCCTGTCAAGGAGTTTTCACTTCCTTTCTCTCAGCAGGCTCCCGCAGACTTTTGAGAAGGCACATCAGGCTTTACTGTTGCAGCCATCAGACAGGTTATCTCAGCTCTCTTCTTTTTTCAGCTTCTCCACTTCATCTTTGCCCTCTAGAGTAGTAACTGCAACTGGAGTAACAGCTGAGGACATCACAATATACCTGGAAACATTCCTGTCTTGAATAATATCCTCTTCCTCCCTAAGCTCTTCGAAAAGCTCATTGAAGGTAGGTTGATCACATAGCTAGTTTGTCATGTGAATATGAAGAGCAAACATGTCTTGAGGCAAAGCAACCTGTTCGATGTGTAACTGATTAATCTCAGACAATGCAATGCCACCAAGACGCATCTGTTGGGAGGCAGTTTGTGTTAGTCAAGGCCTCCAAGGACATTACAAAACGTTAAAGCAACAGTGTGGGTTTCTCAACCTGGTGAGAGTGAAGATTTCCAGTCTAAGTTGCTGTTGTTTCTGAGGCATGAGGGCATGAGTCTTGCTGATGTTAAAAGCCCAAGTCCATCACCTGTCTGAATGAGTTGGTTAGTGCCATCAAAATGCAATAATGAGCCTACAGAGTTGCCACCTGTTTCACTTTCCTATTCTGAAAATGCAACATACTATTTATAGAATTTGCAAGATTATTGTTACTTATATTGTGTCTACAGTTTGTTCAGTCAGTCATTGAGTCATTAATGATGCTAATTATTACAGTAATTATGATTATTAATATGGAGCAACTAAACAATGCTTAACTAATCATGGAAATGACAATGTTCCTGTCTCAGTCGTTTTAATTATAATATAAATATTTGAGCAGATATTAGTTATTACATTCGTAATACACAGCAAACACAATTCTTAAACATACAAAGTTTTCACAAGTCACTTAAGTTTTGGAGATTGATTTTAAAATGTTGCACTTTAAAATAAAGGATAGTTCTTTTAAATGAATAAACATTGCTGTTGTTGATGTTTTGCACTGACTAACTGCTCTCAATATTTGTGTTGCTATTGTTAATGGAAGGATTATTTGCCAATGTAAAGCATTGGGGTATATATTTTTTTGCAACCAGCATTCTAATTTAACTGGCGTACAGTACCATTATACATGCTCACATTGTGTGCATTGGAAGCAAGACCAAAGGGAGGACCATGTCGATTTTATTTCTGTGAACAGGCATTAAAATTGATTTCACCCCACAGTATGTTGAGCAGCAGAACATGGAGGGCCTAAACAGCAAATACTCTACAGGAGACCACTGGGGATTAAATTAGGATTTGGGTTAGCATTTTATAGCTGTTGTCATAATCTTAACTTCATATTGTAAATGGGGACTAAACATGCGCTGCCTCTTTAAAACTGCTCCTTCCTGGAATAAAGCAGAAGCTGATGACCCCTCCCACTTCTTCCTGGTCTTAGATAGAGCGGGTTCCACTCTGTCCAAATGTCTACTTGTTCCCTCCCCTGTACTGATCTGCCAGTTGAAGGATGGGTGTAAACAACATGGTATAAAGTGCAAGAGCTGACAAGCCCATTCACTGCAGATCAGGGAATGAACATGGAAAAAAAGGAACTGATAGTTGGTATGGATCAGAACACAGCTTTCATCTGTTGAGAGGAAACTAAAGTGAAACTATGTGACATTCACTGTCACTGAGAAGTGAAATGGCGCAGCAAGGAATTCAGCTGGACCGGGCAAAATTCTGCTGTTCGATCTGTCTGGATCTACTGAAGGATCCGGTGACTATTCCCTGTGGGCACAGCTACTGCATGAGCTGTATTGAAGGCTGCTGGGATGAGGATCAGAAGAAAATCCACAGCTGCCCCCAGTGCAGAGAGGCCTTCACACAGAGGCCTGCTCTGGTGAAAAGTACCATGTTAGCAGAGTTAGTGGAGGAACTGAAGAAGACAGAACTCCAAGCTGTTCCTCCTGATCGCTGCTATGCCGGACCTGGAGATGTGGCTTGTGATGTCTGCACTGGGAGAAAGCTGAAAGCCCTCAGGTCCTGTCTGGTGTGTCTGGCCTCTTACTGCGAGCAGCACATCCAGCCTCACTATGAATCCCCTACCTTTGAAAAACACAATCTTATCAATCCCTCCAAGAAACTTCAAGAGAACATCTGCTCTCGGCATAAGGAGGCGATGAAGATTTTCTGCCGTACTGATCAGCAGTGTATCTGTTATCTTTGTTTCATGGATAAACATAAAGGGCACGACACAGTCTCAGCTGCAGCAGAAAGGACTGAGAAGCAGGAAGAGCTCGGGGTGAGTCAGAAAAAAATCCAGCAAAGGATTCAGGACAGAGAGAAAGACGTGAAGATGCTTCAACAGCAGGTGGAGGTTATGAACCGCTCTGCTGATAAAGCAGTGGAGGACAGCGAGAAGATCTTCGGTGAGCTGGTCCATTTCATTGAGAAAAGAAGTTCTGATGTGAAGGAGCAGATCAGATCCCAGCAGAAAACTCAAGTTTGTCGGGCCGAAGAACTTCAGGAGAAGCTGGAGCAGGAGATTGCTGAGCTGAGGAGGAAAGACGCTGAGCTGGAGCAGCTCTCACACACAGAGGATCACACCCATTTTCTACACAATTACCCTTCCCTCACATGTCTCACTGAATCTACAGATTTACCCAGCAACAACAACTGTCATTTGCGATACTTCAGGGACGTGACTATGGCTGTGTCAGCCGTGAGAAATAAACTAGAGGACATTCTTAGCGAGGAATGGCCTAAGATCTCCTTGACAGTGACTGAAGTGGATCTTTTACCACCACAAGCAGAGCCCAAGACCAGAGCTGAATTCTTACAGTATGCATGTGAAATCACACTGGATCCAAACACAGCAAACAAACGTCTGTCATTATCTGAGGGGAGCAGCAGAGCAACACTAATGGGAGAAGAACAGCTATATTTTAGTCACGCAGACAGATTCACTGAATGGTGGCAGGTCCTGGGTAGAGCGGGTCTGACTGGACATTGTTACTGGGAGGTGGAGTGGTGCGGGAGCAGAGTTTCAGTAGCTGTCGCATATAAGGATATTGGCAGAGCAAAGAAGACTGATGAATGTCAACTTGGATGCAATGACAAGTCTTGGGCGTTAGATTGTTACAAACATAGTTATCAGTTCAAACATAACAATATCAAAACTTGTATACCAGGCATGCCAGGCTATCCGTCCTCCAGAGTAGGAGTGTACCTTGATCACGGTGCAGGTATCCTGTCTTTCTACAGCGTCTCTGAAACCATGACTCTCCTCCACAGAGTCCAGACCACATTCACTCAGCCCCTATATCCTGCATTTTGGCTTCCAAGTTTTAGTGGAGACACTGTTCAGTTGTGTAAACTCAAGTAGATTAGAGTAATTAAAGGGGTTATGTCAAGATCACCTGTCGATCAAACAGTCTTTTTCTTGAATTTTCTGTTGATGAAGTTTGATTTTCTGTAGGTGGTGCTCTGTTCAGCCATGGTGGCTATAACTGCTCATGTTTATTCCAAACAAGCTGGAAACGCAAAATGCATTTCTGTGTGCCAGAAGAGAGAGAGCTCCAGACACTAGGTTTTTAGAACCACAAATTATTTTTGCTTGGAATGCAAGGAAATGCTATGAAAAGCATTCACATGTTCCTCCACACTGTTGGCATACTGGATTAACAATTGTATGGAATTTAGATGGAAAGACTGAATGAGAGTCATTTACCAGGTTTTAGTGATCGGATGTGTGAACCAAGTGAATGATTACAATAAAGAATACAATTTTTCCAAGAATGAATACAGTATTTTTTTTTTCAAGATTAAATAAAGATTTTCCCCCCAAAACAAAAAAATACAGTCTTAATGTGCAAAGCAGATGTGGAATCAAAACTAAAATTACTCCCAAGCACGAGTGTTACCAAAAAACAAACACTAGTTCAACTTGAAACTTAATTTAACTGTATGGATTAAATGAATGTTAAAATCGAAAGGCTGAAGGAAAGTGTAAGTGTTTACATCAGTCTCTGTCCTTGCAACTTTCTGCACTGAAACAGCTTCGTCACAGATGACTAAGCTTTCAACCTCCAAGTTTTGAATCATTTGGTGCTTTTTACAACCAAAATTGAGTTTATGCACTTTCTGAACATACACGGTTTCTTATGCTTGCCTGAAAAGCCTGGAAAAGTAGGAGAAATGAATTTGATAATTCCTAGGTCAAGTTTGGAAATTGCATAAAATGTCTGGAGAACTTCACTCCTGACACATATGATGATAGATTTAATGTAGCTCTATACCTGCTGTCATTTCAGATATTGTCATGTTGGTTCTCATGAAGAATAAACTTGATAAAAAACTGATAGGGCCTTGTTGACAGTTAAATTGCCCAGCCACTATCAGAATATATCACACAGAACTGACCAAACCAAACTTCAAAATCTAGTCAAGAAATTAGGTCTGGAAAAAGTATTGGATATTGAAAGAGAACATGTGTAGAAACCTTGAATAAAATGTACTGTAAATATCACTGAACTTATGAATCAAGGTCCTTGCATAATTCCTTTGATATTTATTTCTGCTTCTAATACTCACCACACATCCATTTTTATATATTTCAATATCAGTTTAGTTTTAATTAGTGTTCAGTGTAGGTTTGGTGGTTTTAGGTTAGTTTTTATTTATTTATTTATTCCAAATGGGTAACACCTTAAGCACATTCATAACACATTATAATGGACGTATGGATGTGTTTTGTAATAACTACAATAGCCTGACTTTTCATGGTAACAGTTAGCGATTTTTTAAATTGAAACTATGTCTTTTTGAGCTGTATTTGAAAATTTTTAGCTTACAATTGGAGCCAATGTCTTTCGGGTTGAAGGCTAAAAACAGTATGTGGGAAGTCGGAGGACAGGATAGGATTTGTTGACGGTAAGAAATGCATTAAAACACCAGCGTTATCCTTAAATCGCTTTTTGGGTTCAACTGGAGTTTGCTTTGGTTCTTGAGTTGGTATTGGAGAGCAGCGCTAAGCTCTACAGTGAGGTAAGTGACAGACTTTTGAACACCATCAATCGTCATAATGGCAAAAACTAGGAAAATAAGGCCCAGACTGAATATAACCAGAATTATCCTTTAACAGAAGAGAAGTGATAGAGAGATGTCTATACCTGGGTAAGTGCGGAGGAGGTTATCAAAGGCTGGAGCTAGAGAGACATTTTAATCAATAGCCCACCTAGATACAACCAGACCTGCAGAACTGTAGTGGAATAGATTTTGAATACAGAACAAGCACTTGAATAATTTAATCTTGCCTGTATGGAGAGTACATGTTTGACATTTTAGATATCAAGATAAATGAAGCTCTCATCAACTACTTCAAGTGTTTTAAACCATGTAAATCACATGCAGATCTTTGCCAAGGTCTGGAATTTCCTTAGACAAAGGATAGTTTCAGTATAGCAATCTGATTAGTCAAAGATGTGTTCCAACTGTGCTGATAATTCATATGAACATGACAAGCTGCACTTAATGTAAGTGGGTGCTATGCTCACTGTTGCAAACCAGGGAGCTAGTACACAATATTTATAATTTGTTTTAATTCTTATTTATGTACACAGCTTTGACATCCTTTCAGATATAAAATACATTGCGTCTGAGTTTGCTGTGGCTGTTGCTGCCACAAGGAAAAGGAGTTAAAAGAAAAAGTTGTCACGAGAAAAAGTTGTCAATTTCTCATTGACATCTCACATGTTGTTGATCTCTAATCTTACTCTTCTGACTTTATGCCTCAATCTTTTTCACCTCTAGGTCTTCAATAAAAAAAGCAAACCTTTGCCACAAAACAAACACAAACCACATAGCCACAAAGCAAAGCTCTGGATTTACTGATCAATCTTTATTTTGACCCTCACCCAGTTTTGTATAGTGAGTGAAATAATGAGATTGGACATACAAGCGGATTAAATTTGGTTTCTCTACAAGGATCTGGAGTAAGTTATGGATGGATGGATGGATGGATGGATGGATGGAAGGTCTTTAATAAAACCTCTTTCTCTTCAGTGATCTGAAAAGAGCTAGTAGTAGTAGGATCTACCCAGTATCTCCACCTCCCTTTGGCACTCCAGACTGGTTTGGAATCCTTAAGTCATGCAATTTGAAAAACCTTTTAGTTAACTTGCTTTCTAATCAAATCTTCATATCCATATTAAACAGATTTCTATAGAGTTGAGAAGCCAAAGATACGCACGTCAGGATTTATCCTCTTGAGTGATGTGTGTGTGTGTGTGTGTGTGTGTGACTGTGAGACTGTGATTGTGAATGCGTGTGTATGCACTCATCCATACCGTATATGTATGTGCCTCAATTCATAAATTGCTTGTAAAATTGAGCAATGTCTTCCTCTTGGTCTTAGATGATATTATCCACCTTTTCTGTGAAATAACTTTAAAACTCCTTGCACACCAGAAATTAAAATTTGAGAGCGGACAAGTGCACAGGGCCTAGGAGTGGGGAGGGGAAACAGAGCTGTTTCCAAGCCCTCTAGGGTATAGCCAGAGGACAGAACTAGATCGAGGTTATGTCCTTTATAATTTTAGGTTCCTTAAATAGACCAGACCAGACTAAATGACTCAGTAAGATTCCTAAAATCAGAGACAAGAGAATGGGAGAGGCAGCAGACTGTTGAAATCACTGGCACTGTGTTCAAAACTGGATACTAATCTACTACATACTACATACTAATTAGCATGGACTGTATGCTGAACACTCAAGTGATGATTCAACTTAATATTACCAGTGGACCATTCAGCTTGCAGTGTACTCAAACATTACATCACATGACCAGGCCATGCTATAAACCCGGGCTCTTCAACTGACTCACAACTGATTTTTTACTGGCCCTTTGATTAATTCCCATGAACTCAGAGAAAAACTTTTCATCCGTTATATTTCATCTGTATGCACTATTGGCTTTTCCTGCAAATGCCCATTTGTCCCGCCCTACAGCCAATAGGAGTAGCTATAGTGACTAAACGTCGATAGTGAGCAGGGTCAGAGAAAAAAACGACCTGCCTGCTGTCTCCTGCTGCACAGCCGGCTAGCTCGCTAGCAACATAATCATCAACAAAATGTCGCTTTCTACATTAAAAAAGAGGAACGTCGACACAGAAATTCGGCAGTTTAACAGTGAGTGGACTGACAAGTACTTGTTTGTGCCAGTTGGTATGAAGCCTGTGTGCTTACTGTGCAGTGAAACTGGTTTGTGATTAAGGAATACAACTTAAGGGTCGGTTCACACGGTAATATGGTGCATTCCATTGAAAGTCAGAGGTCGGTAGTTCCGACTTGGAACTACCGACCTGCGTTCCAGTGCGTCTTCTCAGGAAAACATGGACACAACAGCCTTTAGCCATTAACGTTAACGGCAGCTATCTGACAGCTCTAGTTACGTTAGCAGGCGAGTTCATACAGCAAAGAGTTCTATCTACTAACGAAGCACAAGTCAACTGAATTACATTACAAATGGAAACTACAAAGTTGTTACAACAGGTTTTCATAACACAAAAACTACATATCAAGTAAAATCAGCCTACAGATTGATGCTGTGACGTCAGCTGTGTTTATGTTGGACAACTCGGGCAGAAATAATTTTGTCCGAGTTTCTGACTGGGAATTCCGACTTGAACGACCGCTCTGTTGCACTTTTCCGTGTTGGAAGTCGTTTTTCTCAGAGTTCTGAGTACAATGGAATTCAGCATTAAAGATAGGCCTACTAGATTTACAGTCTGCGTAATACATTATTTTACACTCCACTTTGGAATTATACTTTGTTTAAAAATAATGTGAACTAGATGAGAAGACCAAATTGCACTTGTGAATTGCACTTGTGAACATACATGAGCCCCTCAACTGGTAACATTTTAATTATCTAGCTCCACTTCCAAACTAGTTGAATACCCCTGCTATAAACTAACACAGATGAAAAAAAATATTCTCCCAAAATTATCCTGCATTTCACCAATAATGTAATATATAATTGTGTAATTGTATAAATGATTTATAATTCTATAGGCTTTAGTTATTTTTGGCTACATTTCATTAGTCAACATCATATGTATGAACACTTAATACAAGTTACAAAAACAACATAGATACAACATACAAGAACACTTCAAATAAGTTATTGCTATCAATTCCTGATTAACAAATTTTCCTTCCTTTGCATAAAGCTGTTCCACATTTCTCTGCTCCTTTATGAATTTACCGGCAGAACAAATCATCCAATTAACCCATTTCTCAGCTGCTAAACTCACCACTGCTACAGATAAATCCCAGCTTACTTTTAACCTTGTTGCTCATCACTTACCATGCTGCAGTCACAAAGAATCTGCACACTGGTGGAGTTCACTGCTCCAGACATGCATGAATTTTTAAATTTGTCTCATAAGTAATTATGAAACACCTTCTAACTCTATTTCACCGGCCTGGAACTCGAGAGTGTTCTGTTGTGATGTCATCAGTCAGTCAGTCTCTTCACAGACACTCAGCCAACATCTCAGAGAGTAAAAAAAAAAAAACTCGGAAGGTGGAGAAAGCAATGCAGGTCGTTTAAAGTGAAACAACTTTGCAGTGATGACTGGGGTTAAACCAGTCAGAACAGAACAGCCCAGATGACCTTTACCTCAAATACCCCACCTACTGTAGGATGCAGCATGGCTTCCCCAGCCCTGACACACAGAGGAAGTGATGTCACATCAATTAAAGCCAGTCTTACCACTAAGATGAATCTTTCAGTGCTATTAGACAGGGCAATTTATTTTTGATGTGGCCTGACTCAGGCGCTGCACAGTATTTAGTCCCCTCTCAATCTGGCAAAATGGAAACTGTTTAAAGTGTCTTACACCTGCAAATCACATTTACTCAGGTCAGATTAGATCACTTTATGCACACTTTTCATTTTTAACTCAAATCGGGTCCACCCTGCTTAAGTCCCCACTGGACCAGAGAATTTAATTATATTCAATTACTGTGTACTCAAGCGTGTCAGAATATCCCTTTTCCTATCTATCACTAACCTTGACTCTCTCTCTCTTTCACCCCCTGGGTCTCAATCATTCCAAGTAAAGTTGTAACTTTAAAATTATAATTCAAATTCACCTCTTCTTTTTTTCCCAGTTGTGCAATGAAATCTCCTCTGCACTTGAATCCTACCTACCTATAAGACTGCCAAATGATATTGAGTCAGGCCACCCAACCCCATATGTAAACAACCTTCTCCATGAATTCTTGCACTCTGGCACTGAACGCCCCTTAGTCCCATTAGTAAAGGTGGCACACAGCTCCAGCCAACTGGTAACCACCCTCTACAATTTGGAGATCAAACTGTCCATCCTATGCCGCGCTGGAGAGATGAAGGGCATGTAGAACCAGGGACAAAGAATTAGCATCTACTTAGATCTGAATGGCGAGCTACAGAGACAGCAAGCTGCTTTCAATGAGGTGAAAGGGATCCGGCATAAAACAGCGAAATTGCTCGTCACTGTCAACAGAATGCATTCATTCACCACGGCATCTGATGCTATGGGTTTCTATGAGAGAGAAATAAAGCCAACATGTATGTATGTATGTAAACCTTTATTTATACAGGGAGGGCCATTGAGAGCAAGCTCTTTTTCAAGGACGCCCTGATTACAGCACAAGATAAAAACACATTACAAACATTACAGTACAAAAAACAAAAAATACAAACCCCCCCCCCCCCCAAAAAACCCATATAAAATCACATGAAATTCCCAGTTTCAAATAACAACAAGACTATGAGAAGCACGTGCAATCCGCACATAATGCATCCTCTAAAAGCGCCCTGAAATTTTCCATAGAAACAAATCGGTCCAGTTTAAGAGAGTCCTGCAGCATATTCCATCTATCAGGAGCGTAAAAACTGAAAGCGGTCTTTCCTGCCTCACTGTTCATACGTGGTGTGTCTAATCTAATGTGTGTCTGTGCCGGCTCTATGAGCAGCGGACAAGAGATGGCAACAGCTTAAATGAGCTGGCGGAGTTAAGAAAGGTAAATGACATGTGGCTATTATGAGCCAGCCCCGTCTCCCCAGCTCATTATGAGAGACACAGCCTAAAGTCTGCATTGGACTCCTAAAAAGGGTAAAGAGGCAACGATTTGTATGAAATTGCATAAGCCAAACATTGACTTTTTCACTTCATCATCATCATTATTTGTTGAGCTAGGCACTTATTTTATATGGCAAGCCTTTTTGTCAGTGATGAGCCAATGCAAATTCCATGATGAAGCCAAGATGTCTTGCTCATTGTTAAAGACTAAAATATATATATTTTGCCCCGTTATGTTCGATTAATAAAGGGATTGGACAGATTTTTTGGTCAATTTAGGTAAACTATTTTTGTTAAATATTACAATATTAAATATTATTTTGTCACAGTATGACATTATATCACACCGGTCCGTGATTAAATGGGTTAATAGAGGGATTGGAATGATACTTTGGTCAAGCTAGGTATATTATTTGAATTTCATCAGTCTTGTAGGATTTTATTATTTCTGCTATTATTACCTCTATTCCCTCTCTTCTATCCATACATGGGGGTGTGTGAATTGGGAGGGGTGTGGGGTGGGACAGGACCTCATTTTGCTGTTGTATTCAATCCAATCCAATCCAACAAATTTTGACAGCCATTTTACCGGGTGCAATTCCCTTGTACTCAAGAGTTTACTTACATGATTACAATAATCACCTTGTCTTTGAACGTGCTAGGCCTCAGCTCCCCTCACAAACAATTCAATACATGTGACCTTTTACGCACTAAAGTAGATATTGCATTTTTTTAATAAACATATATTTTAATATCAACCGCCTTTCTAATAATTTCCATGAGGTCATTGCTTCATCTAATAAATCAAATGGGGGAAGCCATTATCATTAGACCTAGTTTTAAATTTAACTTGCCAGGGAGTTGGGTAGATAACAATGGTTGCCTAGCCTTAGCTAAAATACAAGTAGATGGTAAAAAATATTGCCTTTCTATCCGTATACACACCCATGAATTCTGACAAGACATTTTATGAAGTACTGATGAAATTATTGTTGAACATATCTGATTATCAATTTATCATTATGGGGGACTTTAATGTGGTCTGGAACCACAATGTTGATAGGACTGGACCTACAGCAAGAAGAGATCAAAACCTGGCATTAAAAGCATTGCGAGCAGGGGCCAGGAGCACCAGTATGATTGATTTATGGCGCTTCAATAAAACCTTTGGCCAGAGATTTTTCACATTTCTCAGGTAGGCATACATGTTTTCATAGAATTTATTAAACTTTGAATCTAAAAATATGATTAATGAAACAAACAATTGATTCATGCTTCCTATTCAGAAAAACGTGAAATGAACACAACATGTTAACAGCAAATTACGTGTTGGTGGAATGTAAAGTGTTAAATTTACGTTTTCCCAGCAGGGAACAGTTACGTGAAGGAGACACGACTATAAACAGGAACTAGTGTGACAGTGAAGTAGCATGGTGGCCAGTAAGGGCGTTGTGGTCGGGGTGGTGGATGGACTTTTACCGGTGCACAGTGGAGAGTATCTTGACGTACTGTATCACAGCGTGGTATGCCAGCTGCACCAGGAAGGACCAGATAGTTCTGCAGAGGGTCATCAAGATGGCCCAAAACATCATTGGGACACAGCTGCTGGCAGTCGAGGACATCTACCAGGCCCGATGTCGGGGCAGGGCCTCCAACATCATCCGTGACCCAACTCACCCTAACCTAACCCTAACCCTAACCACCTCTTCAAACTACTCCCCTCTGGCAGGCGATACAGGACAATATATGCACGCACCACAAGACTGAAAAACAGCTTCTTTCCCAAAGCTGTCAAATTGTTGAACATGGCCTGACACCCCCCCTCCCCCTCCCCCCACCCACACACCCACTACAACACACACAAACGCACCCATACACACATACACCACCACCCCCCCACTGACTGAACTCTCTACCATGTGGCTAGACTGTATGCTGCTAATTGTTTATTGTTTATTTGCACACCGGTTGCACTTGTATCTGCTCCTATTTATATCTGCTCCTATTTATATTGTTCTTTTTATATTGTTTTTATTTATTATTATCAGGGAGTGCCATCGTAATTTCGTTGTGTTGTTGTCTTGCACGGCAGTACAATGACAATAATGTTTTTTTCTTTTCTTTTCTTCTTTCTTTCTTGTGAAAATGTATACTTTGTATTATTCTATTGCAGTGGTGTGCACAAAGTGCCCCTTTCAGATCTATTTCCAAAGCTACATAACTAAAGAGGCAGGAAAATAATCAATCTACACTATTTTTGCCCCTAAGTCACATATTGAGGATGATAAGGCACACATGAGCCCGGCTCAGATTGGGACATTTCCATGCGTTATTTTTGCACTTAAGTTACTGCAGAGCGTATATGTGTGCGTGCATGAGCATGTGTTTGTAGTAGGTATAGGTGGAATAGGTGGTGCCCTTTTAAATGTCTTTTAAGCAAGAGTGTGTTTTCAGGAGGGCCCTATGGGATTAATGCTCTAGTGTGTGTGTGTGTGTGTGTGTGTGTGTAGGGCAGTGGCATGCACTTTGTGAGGGGCACTTGATTTTGTCAAGTCACACTTGAAATAAATGTGTATCATGAATATCAAGGCAATGTTGTTTACTTTACAACTTTACTTTATTCACAAAACCGTATTCCACTTTCCGTTCCACTGGCATATGATAATTAATTAATTGTTAAAAAAAGAAATCGGCGTGCACTCTGCGCGTGCACATCTCATATTCTCTTTGGGGGCTGCGCCCCGGATGTTTGAAATGTCTAGAGACACCCCTGGTGCATGCTATGTGCCCTTTTTTCATTTTTCGCCCCTGCCCCTATGAAAGTCTCTGCATGCCACTGTTCTATTGTAACAATCACTGCATTGGTATTTGGACATTTCAGCAGTGAGATGTCAGTTACAGCTAAAAATAGAAAAAGGTGTTCAAAATCAACTATAGATAAATGCAGAAAAAATTGGAGGCAAAAACAAACTGGATTAAATTAGATACTTAAATCATGATGTCATATTTTTATATCAGTTAGAAGACAGATGTGAAGTGTGAGAGTTAGATTCAAAAACATGTATACTAGGCTAGTTTTCACCTAAGGACGCTTTAAGCTATGACCTTTGGTGATTCCATGACTCCAACCATTTGATAAGTTCCCTCAAGTGTAGGCCTATTATATTGAGAGCCATCTGGCAGTGCTGGGGAACAGAAAACCCTTTTGATGAGTTCCCACAATAGCCCATGTCATATTAAGCGGACATACAGAGCTGGGGAACATCTTTTTCGGGTTCCCATTATGTGCTATATAGAGCTGGGGAACATAGGACTCTGGTAACATGGGACCTTGGGAACATAGGACCCTGGGTACATAGGACCCTGGGAACATAGGACCCTTTGTCATGTTCCCATTATGTGCCATATAAATCTGGGCAACATAGGAATGACTCCATTCAATTCCCAGCGTTTTCAAAGGACATTTCAACTGTAAGTCGCATTTTAATTTTTAACAAACGTTTTTCGTATTTCACCATGACCAAACCATTTCTCTAACCTTAACCAAGTTGTTTTAGTTGCCTAACAATAACCTTAATCCAAACCTTAACCAACTTGCATAAGCTTGTTGTTTTACTTGCTTAAATGTAACCGTGAACCAACCTTTGGGACGTTACTCAATTTGTGGCGGAGAAACGTTTTTCAATTTGTGGTGGAAGAACATATTTCAATTTGTTGCGGGGGAACGTAATTCATTTAGTGGTGGAGAAACGTTATTTTCATTTCACGTATTTGTGTGAGATCATGTTGTTCCTATTGCATTTTCTGATCACAGACCTGCTGCATGTTTTGCAGCACTCCATTCAATGTAATAAAGAGGATCTAATAATGATAATAATGATAATAATAATAATAATAATAATAATAATAATAAAATGTATTTGCATAGCACTTAGTGTTTAAACAAACACTAGAAAGTGCTCGGACAGAACAGATTAAAATAAGGAATAAATACATTAGTAAACAGACGGGACACTAAAACCAGTAGTAATGGAAGGGCTAAGCATAAAAGTCATAAAAAAGATAACAAGCACAGATGCTGTACAGTGCCACAATGCCTAGCTAGGTGTGCAACATCAACTGATGCTGTGGTTGAAGAATAATCAGGATAACCATCATAACCACATCACCAAGCTGTTCAAAGTGAGAGACTGTATTGGTGTCAGTGTATTTTTACATTTTCATCAAAGGAGTTTGATTGTTCACTAAATTATAAAAGATACCTTTATATTATTGTGCAACCCTGCCTGAACTTGAAAAAGAAATTTATTAGAAAATTAGAAATTAGAAAAACACCCTCGGCTTTCATCTGTGCACTCACCGGAATTAACAGAGAAATTGGGCAGGTTGTGGGTGTTTGAATAAGCAGCCGGAAGCTGAGAGTGAGGCACCGATGGAGAGGGAGAGCAGGAAGCAGGTATCCCCTGTCTCCTTCGTCCTCTTTTCCTTTCGTCCAGTCAGCAACAATCGGCGAGCATTAGTCCTGGTGGCCTCCAGCTTGGCCCCCTGGGAGCTGATTTTCATCTGCTGCTCTAACAGCTGGTTGATCTGCTGTTCAATGGACTATAGCTCATTCCTGATGGAGGGGAGAAAAAAACAGTTTAACAGACCATTTTTACTGAGACGAACAATAAGCAAATAGTCTGGGTCTGTATATGCTAATGGTATTAGCTAGCATGAAGCTGGCAGCTAGCCAAGATTCGCTGACACTCCGGAAAAAAAAAAACACAGAGCTGGGCCCATCGGCGTAACTCAAACTGAGGTAAAAACAGTGATCAGTAAAACAGCAGTAAATAAAACAGCAATCAGTGGTGTAAAACGCTAACAGAACAGAGCAATGCAGAGCAGCACACCTGCAGAACCGGAATTAATTATGAGACATTTTGATAGTGATGTAATACAATCTTCTTAGCCAATGAGTCTTTTAATAAAGGTTCAGTGGATGACCCAACAATACTTTGAGATGCAGTGAAACGATTTATTCAAAATAATGCAACAGTATTTTCTCCTATCTTGAGCAAAACTGGCTCCTCTAAACTACATGAATTGGAGAATAACTTCATAAACCTAGAACATTCCCTTCAATTAAAGGATAACTCAGATTATTTTTAACCTGGGCTTTATATTCCTAGTTTTTGCAATCATCACAACTGATAACGTTCACTGTTCACTGTAGAGCAGTGTGTGTAACCCATGTACTGAATACTTGAACGACTCAAATTAGCAGTGGTATTCAATGCTGGAGATGCTGCTTGTCTCCAGGGCATGCTAATAATTTTTGCTAGTACTGGGGGAGTCCTCAGTAACTTTGCATGATGTTGATGGGTCTTCATCAAGCCAGGTAGCCAGAGGTTGTAAGGTCATGTCATGATAATATTAGAAATCAGGAAGGGAACGCCAACGTCAGGTCTTTCCTGCATTGTTGTAAATTTGATGTATGACCATTTGCCTTTCCATATAAACTTGGAAATTCCAGATGGTAGTTTATTCTGCAATGGAAGCATAGAGCTTACAAAGTTCACCTAGGGTAGCACATCCAATTTAATAGCTGATATATGAACTTGCAGGGAGG
The DNA here is from genome assembly GCF_046629955.1 of Centroberyx affinis. Classification (NCBI taxonomy): domain Eukaryota; kingdom Metazoa; phylum Chordata; class Actinopteri; order Beryciformes; family Berycidae; genus Centroberyx; species Centroberyx affinis. The sequence continues at coordinate 104,422 of NW_027281654.1, read as the reverse complement.
TAGGCAGGTTTTACCATCTGTTTATATCTTGGAGAATTTTAATAAGGGTGCCATCAACATTCTTTTTGGCTATAGCATTCAAAGTGAGAAAAAGTTTGATGCCTATAAATTTTAAATGTTTAACAATTGTTACACTAGGAGAAAAGGTGGTATTTTTCATTGCTTCATTCAAAGCAAGCAGAGCTTATTTTAGCCAATTTATTTTAACTCCAAGATATCATTAGATTTTTCATGAATTCATAGTAAATTAATGAGTGACTGAGAGGCATTTTCCTTAAGAAACATCACATCATCAGCATATAGTGATATATGGTGATTAGTATTATTGATAGATATTGGTGTGATACTGTCAGAGTGTTGTATTGCCATAGTCAGTGGTTTAAGAGACAGCGCAAACATGAGTGGACTCATGGGGCATCCCAGTCTTTTTAAATTTTAAAAAAGGGGAGAAGAACTTTTACCATCTCTGATGGGTTGGCTTATAGGACCTTTATCATGTTGATGAATATCTCCCCAAAACCCTTAAATTTACAATCAGACTGGTATTGCAATGCTTATATTTTATACTGCCTTTTGGGCAAAATAGGCACTGTCAATTGTATTGTAATATAAGTACAATTTATTTTATGTGCTTAGAATGATAGAAATTGGATTTTTTGTTGTTATTAAAAGTGTGCCTACTTTGTTGTCTTTCAACAACTTTGGGAAAATTGTGTCTGTGTGTGTTCATGTGTGTGTGCTCTGCTAGGCCCTCACATTATATTTCCCATGGCGTATCCACAACCACATTCCCTGAGGGCTTGTCCACATTACATCTGTGCGTAACCTGCCAGTCTTCCCTGTGCTCACACCCTGAATTATTCACAGGAAGTCCAATAGATGCAGAGTTGGCCTTCTCTGCACATATGTTGCCAAGACCACAGGCAAACTGGAACGTGAACATGTTCAAAGTCCACCTGTCACTCAACAGAGTTGACCTGCTCTGAAGTTAGACCAGAGTTTCACTAGCCTCAGTTCTACCCTGCACCCCCTTATACCCTGAATATTACAGGTTTGATGTCAAGCTTTTACACTAAAAAGGAGCTTCTTTTCTATTTTGAACCTAGAGCGTTTGTTCCCACGTGGTCCCACATGCAAGAAGGAATGAACAAAGCAACATCTGCAGGAAAGATAACACCAGATTGAACTTGAAACTGTGATATTCTTTGTGATGCAACAGAACTCCAATTCCATCACTGTTAGAAGTTGGTTCAGAGACCATTAAGGTATGCAGTGGTCAGTGAAGATTAAACTCTGAGGAAGTAGCTGAGGAAGAGGGAGGAGGACAGCAAGAGGGGGATGTAGAGAGAGAAAGGGGGAGAGTGTGAGAGAAAAAAAGGAGAGAGAGAAAGAGAGAGAGAGTGAGTGCCAGAGAGAGTCCAGAGAGAACTGGGAGAAGTTTGAAGAGGCAAACACCTTGCCTGGGTCCAGACCTTTGAATCCACCCACTCCACCGAGTTGACTGATTCTGGTCTGGCATCGTGACATGAAACAGCGGTTTCTTGGTTGAAAAATGATTGGTCCAGTGAGCACTGGGGGGGACTAACGATTAGCCAATCAGCGCCACGTGCGGTACTAACGCCGTTGTCAAGCTGTTGTCAAGTGTTGTCAAGCTGTGTGCCGGCACATGCTACGTGCTAACGTAACATAACTACAGTATACCTGTATACCAGTATTTATACCTCTGTCGTACTGCTACTAGATGCCGGGTTGAGACTCTGGCATAGCTTCTTTTTTCGTGGTGTCTTTGTTGGTGTATCACGGTCCCTTTTTACTTCTCTTCGCGAGCCTTCCTCGTTTGTGTCCTTAACGTTAAGCTCAGATTGCCATTTCTTTAGAATCATTTGCGAATCTTCAACCCTGACAAGTAGTCGAAAACATTTTACACAAATCCTCCCAGAATAGACGCCGGGTCTATATGGGAGAATTACCCCGACATCTCGGAAACGTTCGCTTAATGACCTCTCTTTCGCGTTTGGGCTGCTGAATAATAATTTTGAATTTGATATGACCCCCTTGATTAACAAATTTATTTTACATAGGCGGCATGTCTTCTCAATATCGCCCGACTTTGTTTTTACTTCGCTCCGTGTTGTCAAAGATGTTCTATACTTTCTGAACCGTCTCTGGTGTTGTCATGGCTACGTTGGTCTGTAGTGATTGGTTAGGGAAAATCAAATCCCCCTCCCCCACGGAAAACGGTTAGAGTGGAGGCAATGTCAGACTGAAGATGGACATGGAGTGTAACGAGTTAACAATTCTGTCTGATATCAGGCAAGCAAACACCCTCAGTTGGTGGCAGGAGGTGGGAGAACAAACAACAAAGAGAATCTTTCCCTGGGAGCAATGATAGAGAGGAAAAGCAAAAAAAAATATAGAGAAATTGAGGCAGGGATCCAGCCAAGTGTTTAAGCAAGAAAGAGAGGGAGGAAGCAGAGTGAGAATAGATACACTATTCCTTATGTCACTCTGTCTTTCTGCACTGTCTTTCCTTAGTCGTGTGGGTGATGGAAAGGAGAGGGAGAGGCAGCCTGTTTGTGTGTACGTGTGTGTGTATGTTTGTCTTTCGAGGGGGATGGGGGATTGGTGTCAAGGGAAATTTGTCTAATGTGTGACAAGGTATGTAGGCTTACTACATACCTTGTCATTGAAGTAACATCATTGTCACAGACAACCCAGGGTGTCATTTGCATCTGCTTATATTCAGTATGTTTGCATGAGTATGTGCCTGCACAAGCAAGTGTGCCTCTCTATGTATGTTTCTGGTTGGTTGTTTGTGTGCATGCTTCTGGGACGACTGTCAGCCACACCACAGGCCTTCTAATGAAACGCTCTATCTCCATTTCTCCTGCATGCTGGGTCTGAACGACATTGCTTTAGGCACAAACAACTGGGAACAAAAGCTGCTCTGTGGTAGCAGTCACTATCTATTCACCATGGGATCAAGGCCATATGAATACAACGTACAAATGACAAATAAAGGAACATCAAAAGCATTACCCAGTTTTAGTATTTAGTGAAAGCCAACTAACAAGGCACACTTTTCTATTAAAAATTATTTAACTTCCAAAATGAAATGACAGCATATGAGATTATACATTAAACTGTACAAAATTAGCTCATACCCCCACAAAAACTCAGCTATGTAGAAGTTGCACTGGGAACCACTGTTGAGACACAGACTGTGAGCAGTTATGAGGGTATGCTAATTTCCCCAATTTGCTTTTCCTATTATGCACATTTTACAACTTTAGGGATAGTGCTACAGGAATAAAGCAAAGCAAGTCACCTCAATTCACTCTCTGAGTTTAGCTGGGACCATCTTTAAGCCTTCATCTGTTGGTCCCTGGTGGTTACAAACATTTGCAGTCCCAGGCCTCTGATAGACACATCAGTACCCCATCAGCCTAATAGCTGTCTCGGTCTGACTGTCCGACTGTCTGTCTTTGTCTGCATCTCTCATCCAGTCTTTCTGTTTTTCTTCATGCACACAAAAGATCTCACAGAGATCTTATCTTCTTCTCAAACACACACATGCACACAGTTATTCATATATTCACTCACGCAGACACACACACACCACCACCCTTGTAATAATGTAGTCCACACATATGAAAAATCACATCGATCACAGATTCAAGGATCAAAAGGGAGACTGATGTGAACAAACAAACAGTATCATAACGGAGTAGATATGGTGTATTGATTTACCTGAAAGTAATAATCCATGACACTGTCGTATACATTTCCATTTTGCTCCTCTTTAGAGTGATTTATATGACAATAGTTGTTCAACCTATACGCAGTTCATGAGGGATTTTACATTTGGTGTTCTAAAACAACTATGAGCAGGTTTTTCTGTCCCAGGAAAAATCTGGTGCACAGGAAGTGATGCATTTTACATTTCCAGAAACAGCAACTGCGGGTTGTTTGGAATAAATAGAAGAAGAACATGGTATGATCGATAGCAATACCATGGCTGAACAGACAAAGAAAAGAGCAGCACCTACAGAAACTCAAACTTCATCAATTGAAAATCCAAGGACAAAGAAACAGATTAATCGCTCAGAAGAAGGTGAGCATGCTAAAAAGGAAAGTAAATGCCTCTGAGCCAAAAGTAGAACATTGGAGTTGACTTTTCAAGATGGCAAGGGACTGAGGAGTGATGCAGATGTGGCTCTTTATTTTTTGGACTGGTAGGTCTCACTACCATTTATTGGCTACGTTGAGCAACTTTATTATTATGTTGGGCCAGTGCCTAAATTAAGTTGCAGCTTGTTAGATCTATTGCTAAATGCTGACATAGGTCTAGTGCTAACGTTGCTGTAAGCAGTCGCTGCCTTTTGTCTATATAACATTATGGACTGAGTATTTGCATGTGGGTATCTACAGTAATAGATATGCAGTAATAATGTAAACAGTTATCATACTGTTTTACAAAGCATGTGTGATATATTTAAATAGTGTAGATATCCATACATACATGTGTGCCAATTTGTTTATGTAGACATTACTTCTCAGCAGCTCCCCAGTTTCCCCTCCTGGGGATTAATGAAGCCTATCTATTTACTATGCTTGATGTGTAGCCTCAGGTGATGCGGCTGTCCTAATCAGTGTGCAGGTGTGTGTTCTCTCTCCAGTCCAGCAGTGGTGCGCTGACAGGAGCCAGCAGCCTTTGTAGAGTGTGTGGTGGCATCACAGCGGGAGATCTATCTATCTATCTATCTATCTATCTATCTATCTATCTATCTATCTATCTATCTATCCTACTCCTACATTCTGGCTTCCCGATATGTCATGGGATTTCAGGATATGTTCCCACTTACAGAATTTGAGGGCAATACAACCACAAATACGCAAGTATTGATGTCACGAAAATCGCAGAGATCGGGTAGAACTTACGTTACATACACTTGTACATACACACACATCATCATACTCTTTATGACGAATCCATCTCTTCTTCATCTATCAACTTACACACAAGCCCCACCACAAAGATCTATTGCTCTTTTAGAAAATACACATAATATAATTATAGTTATTTGGTGCTCAGGAGCACATCTGTAAGAGCCAGTGTCTGTGTGTTTGTTTGCTTGTGTATAACGCTTTTTGCAATATGCAGCTCTGTGATTTTCTAACTGTTGTGGCCAAGTCAACACATGAATTAAATATTTTGTTCAGCGATTCTCTTGCTTACAACAACACTATGCGACCACAGCACTGGAGTTTTTAAAGTGAATATACAGTAGTTTCACTCAGAGACGTACAGTGTCATGAACCTGGTGTTTTTGTATAGCCTGTGGGAAAAGGAATAGGTGGTTGTTAAGTGTAATTGTCAGCAAAGGCTCCATTTGGCACTACCAAGGCAAGTGGTTGGTATTCTTCCTGTTGGACTGGCATGTTCACACAACATCACTGTGCAATAATTAACCTGGATGACCCACAGCACAGTCCCTTTATAATTTACTAGTGCAGTGCCCGATCACTTTGAGCCCAGCTGCTGCACAGAGCGCTGTTCGCTTGTTTATTCAAAGTTTATTAATATTGAATGTGTCGCGTGTCCAATCCAACACTGCACATCCTTGGGTCCCCAGCAATACACTCGCCAAGTGTGAAGTCGATTGGACGAATGGTTCTCGAGATATGCGAAGGACACACATACAGACAGAGATTCCTTGCTTTATAGTATGATGACTCTCTAATAGGACCAGTGGTAATGTTATTACAAAATGAATTGCAAAACCGCTTGACTATTTTTTTGTTTCGATTTAGTTAATTGTGACTGTAATGAGCAGAAACTCTGCACCATGATGATATTAGAGATAATTTTATTTCATTATTTTATTGACAAAACAAAACTGATTATCATAACTATGTGTTACCAAGTGTAGCTATATTATGCAGACCACCAGCACTGAACTTTGCCATTCTTGACAGTGTAGGGGAGGGGTTTATTACTGTACAAATATTCCCCACCAACATAACCCAGAATGAATGGGACCATTTGCTGCTGTATCAAAATATGTCTTTATTTTTATTGATAATAAATTCAAGATAACTTTGCTGGACTCAATGTTCAATATGCACATTGGAATAACAACTCTCATTAATGGTAGGCATGAAGGGAAGGGGCCAGGGAAACAAAGCATTCTAACATGATGAAAAAAACAAAACAAAGCTTGGCCCCCTGAGCACTGTGGTCTTTGTAACAGAGAGGCCTTTTTTTACTGCTAGGGACTGTAAATTGGATGCCAGCATCACACACAAAAGAAATGCAAAAGATAAAAATTAACAAAGTAAATAGAACACAATCACTGCACAAAATTCAGGTCATGGCAAGTAAGCCACGCATTGCACTATTCAGATCTGGTTACATACACATCACAGTATTTGAGTTGAAATCAATCTACCACAACACAGTATCACAAACCACACACTTAAGGGTCTCTATACCAGGCCTGCCTAACTGCCTTACCCTTTGTGCTGGCCCTCATTGGCTACGTACACTCTGCGGGAGTGACAACCGTGAAATTTCTGTCATTATCTACTCTACCCTCATGGCAGTTGAAACACAGGTGAAGTTTGTTAGTCTATACAGCACACAGGGAAGTTACCAGCACGACTCCGTAGCAGCCTTCTCCAAAATAACTGAAGTCAGTGGGGACTGGTTCTTTACAGTTCCAAAAAGACCAAAAAATGACCATAACATTACTCTATACAGCTTGTGCAGCATAATCCAAGTGTTCTGAAGCCAAACAATCGCAGTGTGGAAAATTATTTAGCGCAAAGCACAAAGAGACAGTGATGTAAAAGTACCACAATGGAATAAAATAAAGTCAGATAAATAATATAGTTGCATTAAATTACCTAATTCCACTAACGTTAATTAAATACCACAAGGTAATGTTTAAAAGTCACCTACCGTTAAAGTTTGTATGGCAGCGAAGACGAGTTGCTGTCTGCAAATCCCCGTAACTGACTGTGGAATGTTAAGTTTCACTTTTGTTTCCACACCGGGAGACTCTGTGGATTGAGTTCAATGCTGCTGGTCTGCTGTCTGTACATCTCCAAATTACAGACATGACATGATGCGACATCAGGCGCATTAGAGAGCGATTTAGATCCATTTATATACAATGATCAACTTTTCTTTTTTAAAGATTTATTTTCAGGCATTTTATGCTTTGTTTGACAGGGACAGTGTGAGAGACAGGACGGTATCGGGAGAGAGAGAGGGGAGGACATGCAGCAAATGACTGCCGGATTCGAACTCGGGTCGCTGCAGGAAGGACTGAGCCTTATATGGTACACGCTCTACGCGGTGATCCACCGGGGTGCCCCAGACTGATCAACTTTTGATTTGATTTTGTGTCTCTGTATGGAAAACACTGCATCCCATGGTCAAAAATGCCTTCTAGAGGCCATCTGACGAAGAGCACCATCTCACTAAACGTTGACTGACTGACTGACTGACTGACTGACCTGAATTTGCCTCGTGATTCCCTCAGCTGTGCTGTGGGAAAAAGAAAGAACAGAATTAATATGATCTAATCACAGACATGCATTTACTCTTGCAGACTAGCAAATCAAATTGTGTGATTATCATTGGAAAAATGGATTATTATTATTCCATTACAGACATGACAACATACAGATTGTGATGCCTATGTATCCATTTCACAACCTTCCCAAAAATATTGTTGCGTTTCCAGATGTGAATTGTGTGTAGCTTCCAGACCAACAGATGATTTGGGAAATGTCTAAATGTAACATAGGCTAATGGAGTGGTGATCATTTTTCAACAGCGTATTTTAATCAACTATCATGTCATTTTTGCTGACTACAGTCGTGTCATTTTAGTTACTGAGTAATTAACTGCATTTTATTAATCTGACTTGACTAAAATCTGACTAAATTTGGAGGACATCAAACACCATGACTAAATTAGAAAATCGACAATGATTAATCCAACTGCTTTTTCAGTCTGTGTGCTTCTGATTATCATCTATCCCAATGCTATCTGAAACTGGGTAGGAAGGGAAGCTGTACAAACAAACAAATAAATCTTTGCATGCTGCCCATAATCTTGTCTGTTATCTCATTTCCGTGGAAAATTCTCTGAGGTCCGCAATGTTCTGTGGAGAGTTGCTTGGAAAAAATTGATTATGATGATCTTCCATCTGAAAATTAAAGGAGCTGAGAGACTGAGAGACACTGCATTGCAGAGCAGCTTGTTAACAGAGACTTCATGTATTTATCATTTAAATGTATGTATTATTTATTCAAATATTTTATTATTTATTTAAATATTAATTTATTCGTCATTGTCTCATTGATGCATGTATTGTAGACATTATATTATTATATTTTATTATTATTATCATTATTATTATTATTATTATTATTATTATTAATTTTGTAGAAATATTATCATTTATGATAAGTATAAAATCAGTTGTCATTGTTTAACAAGGCCAAGTAGGGCTTACAAGATCAGTACCAATTAAAAACTGGAAAATCAACAAGCAATTCACAGAAATGTTGATTTTAGGGGAAATGATTGACACATCATCCCCTGTTAGCAGTGTTAATCTCTGTGGTTGAAACACAGCTAATGGGTAAATGTGGGAGCAGTGTTTGCAGAAGATATCAGTGCTTGGAGTGGACTATGTACTATGTACATATCGGCCTTTCAGTTTGCGCGTGGGCGAATCCTTAGATATTAAGCTTAGTATTGCCACACAGTATACAGAAGCCATTATCAATATCCCTTGTTGACATATTTGTTCCCTTGTTCAGATATGTTTCCTCTAATAAAAAGGATATGGATTTCAATTAGCAATTGTATGGTGTGGTATTCCCATGTAAAGAAAACATCTGGGGCCTTTAGGGGCGACTACATCAACAACAAAGCTGATCAATTCTAAATGTCGTCTCACGCATGTCCTGCAACTGTAAACAGTTTTGTACAGCTTTGCTTGGTTTTGAATTCAGTTGGAATTTTAAGTGTAAAATTGTCCCCCAAGTGTTGCCATCAGGAGGACACTGGATCATTGTTGTGTTAATTACTACTAAATGAAATAATGTAAATCAATGTGCATGGCCCAAAGGCTCAGTGAGGGATACAACTGAGAAAATAAAGTTGCCAAGTTGGTAATCTGTTTTATATACACTTGAAAGAGTGAATGGCGTTTTATAGAAATTCAAATCAAACACAGAGAAAATATGAGACTAATGCACTTGGATATGTTCTTTAATCATTTTATCCTATCGTTATGTTCATTGTTATTGGCAGATGTTGCTTTCATCTATTATTTTCCCCTCTGCATGATTTGGCAACACAGATGTATTTACATGGTATGCCAATAAAGCAAAACGAGAGAGAGTGAGAGGGAGGCAGGTCGGGTGTTGTGCTATCCCATTCGGACTTCTTTTTTCAGCAGTGGAGCAGGACAGAGGGGGTGGTAGTGACATCATCATTATCATCATCATCATCATCATCATCTTCATCATCAGTGTCACTGTTAGAGAACATCAAAGTGGGAAATGAAATTTCAAATAACAGAGAAAGGAGAGATCATCACAGGATGAACCTATTAAAAAGACCATATCTGGTTCCATGGAAATCTACCTTGTCACTTCATTAGTTTAATGCGGTCAGGGTGATTGTGTAAAGACTTTTAAACAATCCAAGATAGACCTAATAGTTTGAATATCTGTTCATCTTGATCCTTGTTCCATTGCAAATCACTTCAGCATAGTTTATCTAAGGCCATTCCACTGGCAGATTAGGATATAATTCTAAATATAAGTCTGTTAACTTCTATAATAGAGCTGTTGGACATTATACTGACTCTGCAAAAATGGCAAAACATATTGTTGAACATATTCAAATTGCATCCCTTAAGGTAGATGGCAGAGCACAAACTGTTTAGGCTAGAGACAGCCATAAGACGATTCCACAACTCCCGGTGCTATATTCTGAGCTGAATACCCATTCCACCGAGAGTCACGTAAAAGCTGGGCTTGTTTTGGTGTCCCACGGCAACTGGCCTACTTGATGGGGATACAAAAGAGGAGAAAAAGAAGAAAGAGGAGAGACGAACATCACATAGGCATTCAAACTGAATATGCGTTTCAGATGGAGTTCAGATGGAGATTTCTCAGGAGTTAGCAACAATCCTCAATTGAAGGATTCATGAAAAAATAAACACACCACTGTAAAAGAAATTTCAGAAATGCTGTTAAATTGTTATATAATGTTCATGCCTGCATAAGGAGTTTTGGTTTGGGTGGAGCAAAGTATAAAGCATCACCATTTGTACAAGAGCCCATTAGATGAGGAACAGTGCTGTGTTCTCTGGAGAAATGTGTACAGAGGGGCATGATAACAAATTCCTAATTACACTGTGTAATATGATGATATTAAACTAGCTAATGACTTAGAAATAATATTGCATGTCATCCCCCACTCTCTCTTTCCCAGTTTCCTGTCTCTCTCCACTTTCACCTCTCAAAAGCAAAAATGACCAAAAAATAATATATTAAAAAAAAAATAGTAATAGCTGTAAGTGAATTTTACATTCATGTTGGTATTTTTAGAAGTAGTCAAACTAGTCAAAATTGTGTATGTCTTTTTAATCTCTTCCATCTGTCTAGCTCAACTGTCACAAAGCCCTTGTTATAGAACCCATAGTAAACAAAGCCTCTTCAGGTGAGAGTATGAAACAAAATCCATGTAGAAAGTGGTGGAGTCAAGATTAGATATGTTTTTGAAGAAAAGTAGAAGCATATAATTCCCTTGCAATTAATCATGAAAGGGTAAGAAAGTGTACGCTTGCGCATGTGTGTGTGTGTGTGTGTCTGTGTGTGTGTGTGTGTGTGTGTGTAGGTGTGTGTGTGTGTGTGTTAGAAATATAAAGTGCAGAAGAGACAACAGAGACAGGGTCTGTCTCCTCGCACCATCGCATCCAAAGCCTCTGAGTTGCATCGGGCAGCCATTGTTTGTCCATGCATTTATTTAATGAGCTGATTCTTTCAGCAGCCGGGGCCAAAGTTCTGGTGTCTATATTGTATAAACATTTACTAGAAGCTTTGTATAAAAGTCTTCCAAAGGACAGATCTAGAAGAGGTTATAGACCTTCAGCTTTTATTCTTCATCAGGTGTCACTGGTTTATGTGCAATGTGTTTCATGACCAGGGGTTAAATTGGACTGGAACGACCCGGAGGGTTATGGTTAAAAAAAGGTTTTACCCATGTACAGATTAAGGTGAGTTGACCATCCATCTTCCTCTATGGTCCGCCAGTCTTTCCCCTATATTCTACCATGACGGTCCATCACGGTAAGACCATGACCCGCCATGCCAAAAACCTTTTCAAAATAATTTGATTTCTGTGTGGCCAGCTGCGGAACGGACGCACAGTGTGAGTTGCAGCAGGGCTCGTGCTCCTTATCTTTTCTAATGCCGTCTGTGTGGAAACAATGCTGACGGTCATGCAGCTCCCTGTAATTTTCCACTTTGCTGATTAACTTTATATCGCCCCCTTCCCTCTCCTACTTTGTTCATTGCCCCTGGCTGCATTTGATTGAAACTGCAGGAATTAGCTGCTTCTGTATCCATTTGCCCAAGGCATTTGAGTGGCTGACATTCACAGGAATCAGTTGTACTTCCTGACCACCGGGAAATTATCCATCACTCTCTTTTTCTTTGGGAAGATCACTGACTCAACAGAAGGGAGACTGCAGCAGAGATGTGAGAGAGGCTGTCCTTTGATTGTGACGACTAAACATTCCACATTTTCAAGATTACCATTATTGAATTAATCCATTATTCCATGAAAACATATATCAAATCATTCTGCTAATGATTTGATAAATGTTGATCAAATGCATTAAAATTAAAATTCTCGAACGCTGCATTGTTCTGTCAGATCACATGCAGTATGGAAAAATAAGCTCCAGGCTATCTAGGCCTAAACCTAGGCTTCATTTACAACCTTGGAAAAAAACATGATGAAACTGCCACTTTTTAAGAATATGTAAATAATGGTCCCAATACAATAAAAATTGCTTTTGTTAAACGTATATAAAGACATGACATGGCAAGAGAATAACTGGTACATGACAGACATTTCACAGAACAGTGCAATACAATAGACATGTAATGGTACAAAACCCTTATTCCACAGAACAAGACACTAAATTATACAGGAATGGACTCTCTGCACAGGACAGAATACAAAATGTTCTGACCCTCTCTGTTGCTAGGATGAGGAGCCATCTGATGGTTACCTGGCATAGAGGGTTGATACTGTTGAAGATGAACTGCACCACTTAGCCATCTGGCAGCTAACATTTGAAATACAAACTAAAGGTATCCCAAGAATAGAATCCCATTTTGAATGTTCATTAAGTCTTACATCTAGTAAGAAGGATACACAGATCAAATTGCCAACTAGTAAAGAGGGCAGAAGTGTTTGGTTTCTGATTGGTCTACTCTGGGACACTCATTCCCACATTTATTGTTTTAATTTGTTGTGCCACTTCATAGTGTGCCCCCTTTTCAACATTGCCTGTGTTTCCTTTCCATGCTTCCCACTGCAGGGCTCACAGCAGCACATGTACATGATGAGCAGCATAGATGCTCAGAGCAAGATCCTGCTTTCTGGCATGGCATTCCAGTGAACATGACATTGCATGTAAATAGATACAATGGCACACAATATTGTCAGTGTATATACTTTAATTATGAATTAATACCAAACTCCGCCAGAAATATACAAAGGAAATCTCTTCACTTCACGTATTTTACCCCAAGGTGAACAGTGTGTGTGTGCGTGTGTGTTTCCTCCCATCTGGTTTTGTTGTTCCTAGGCTGATACAACTCACCACACTTACTCAGCACTGTTTCAGTAAATGGGTACTAAGCGCCCCAGCTTGCTGTGAAGACTACAGCATTTATCCATGGCAATTCCACAGGCTAGATTATGAATTAGTCAGGGAGCTCAGTAGGAGAACAACAACATAATTAGAGAACTCCATCACCATATTATGCAGAGTGTAATAAGGAATTTGCTTATTTCCGTGTCCTTCTGAGGCACACATACTATACATGTGCATGTTTCCGCAGAGGAGCCAGGCAGCGGGAGCCAGAGTGAGAGGGAGCAGCCCAGAGCATGTAGGGCTTCAGTGCCTTGCTCAGGGACACTGGCAGGGATGGCTGCTGCAGGGTTGAAACCTGTGTACGATCAGCTACAGAACAGTCTCTACTGACACCAGGCAGTCTTCTGCTCTCCCTCTTACAATGTGTTAACAAGGATTTTTTGGTAGTTGTACTATTTTTTTTTTTACCCTCTGAAGAGCAATGCAAAGGGTATTCCATGGCTTCTGTAATACTTGGCAAAAATGTGGCAAAAATACACTGATATATATGTGCTCAGTTTCATTGACAAAGTGTTCTATATAATTAGACTTAAATTTGGACTGTAGAATCAATTTTTGACTGCTGAGCCACCAGTTTCCTATAGGGTGGTGACAATTGGCAACATTTCTACTGAAATATCCATGCATGGACATGATGCTGTCTATATGATTGAATTAAATGTGAAATTAAAAGAGCTTTGGTAATTTCTGCATTGTGTGCACTGTGAAAAGAGATATGCTAAGTTTTCTAAAGTGGTCATGAGAAAACCATACAAATCACACATCCCTTTGTGAGTCCTCCATCCACAGCCTAGGCATAACTTTACCTAAAACCACCTCCTTCTTGTCCCTCTGTCTATCCTCCTAAAAGTGTCAGTCCTCCAAGCGAATCGATGCAATGTTTTAGAGCACACAGCACACACCAGTAGGCTAATTTGGCACTGGTTGAGAAGTTAAGACATGCTCTCTGCGGGCACTGAATACAGCATGCAAAAAAGTGCTTTCTGGCCAAATAACTCGCATGGAGGGAATGATTTGATTAGTCTCCTCTATTTCTGCTCACAACTGAAGCAGCTCAAAATCCATACTAATTTGGTTAGAAGGACTAAAACGTCTTCATCCCAGTTTCTTTTATATGGAAAATGCTTGTATGCTTGTTTAGTAAATTAGAGTCTCCCATTTTGAAGAGCACAAACATCCTTAGTAATGCCAGGTCACAGAGTGCAACGTAAAACTCCTTTTAAATCCTTGTTTGAAATGAAATTCCGCCCTCCTGAAGACCATAACCTGTGACATTATTATTTTGAATCTTCATTATTTTTAAGGGAGCAGCTAATCTGATCTGAGACTAATCTGACTCCTGGCTGGATGCCCTGTTCTCTCCATTCCTTCCACTTCCCACTGCATCGGCTTCATTAAGCAAACATAATTAACCTCTGTGTGGGTATTGATCATAATAACCACCGCCATCGTTGTATAAATTAATTTGTGTGCCATATGAGTAACAGATCTCCTCCTCTGTCAGGGCAGGTGGGTCCATCTAGATGGCTCATCTCAATCTATCTGATAGACTGGGTGATGTAGAGCCAAAGACCTGGTGGCAGGTCAGAGCGATCTATCTCCAACACTGAGGTCTGTGCAGCCCCAGAGCAGACAGGCAACAACCATCATTCACCAGTGTAGCTGTCAGAGGGGATACCAGCGTCCAGTATACAGCTTTCATCTAAGCTGAGTAATCACTCACTTCACCCCATATTGTACTGGGAGTACCGGTGATGGATGGACATCATCTGCATTTCTCCCTCGTTTTTTCTCTCTTTCTCTCTTTCATTCTGATACTCCCATTCTGTCTTATACTTTCTGTTATTCTGCATTGCTTCAGTTATCTCTCTCTTTCTTTCTTTCTTTCTTTCTTTCTCCATTTCTCTGTATCCCTCTTTTTCAACCTTAGGCAAGTAAGACAACTAACTAACTATTCAACACTAACTGGTTTCAGTTAGGGTTGAATCCAGGCAACTAAAATCACTTTAGTCAAGATTAGGGCTAGGTTTAGGCAACTAAGACTTTGGTTGAGTTTAGACAATTAAAATGTTTTGGTTAAGGTTAGGGGTTTAGGTTTTGTTCATGGTTAAATAGGAAAAAACGTTTGCTGAAAATGAAAACTTAAAGAGTAACTAAACACCAAACCCAAATCTGTGTAAAGCCTGAGATCTGTTTCAAATGTTTTTATTGTGAAGCATCATCTTTCATACAGAAAAGGAATGACATTACACATGCTTCTTTTATGTATAAACAAACCAACAAACAATACAAACCTCAGGCACCTAACATACATTCATAACATAGACGTATACCCAGAATACAACATTGATTACAACAAAAGAAACCTCAAATAAAGATGCATTCATCATTCACAAAATAAAAGTCTCCCACCCAAAACACCCAATGCCACCCAACCCTCTCTCCCTCCCCAGGAGTGTCAATTAAACTGTACATGACATATAGTATGTATGTTGTAATTGTTTTCCCTTTCAAGGTAATGGCTTTTTGCCATTAGATGTCAGGCTTTACACAGATTTGTGTTTGGGGTTTCGTTACTCTTTGACCCACAACAGAAAACGTCTCTGCATGAGTTGGGACTTCAGCCCGGGTCAGACCTACCCTGACATTGCATTACTTTTTGTAACTATAAACTACAAACTTGATGTGAGTCCAGGCTGATCTGTATGTGTGAGTGATACTATAAAAACTGGGAAGAACAGATACAATGGTGAAAAATGAATAAAGGTAAAAATCGAATACAGACTTTTGACACGTTTTGACTCAGAGGGCTTGAGTGGGCTTAAACTGCCAAAACTATTTTTCTTTCTCTGCACTCTCACCCTCGTTTATCCAATTATTGCTACCTGAAAACACACACACACAAACAGACACACACACACACACACACACACACACACACACACACACACACACACACACACTTGCACAAATTTATTCTACTGGCATAGTCTATCGAATACACTCTCTGTCTTTCACACACACACAGAAAAAGAGAGAAAGAAAGTGACAAAAGAATAAACTGGGAGACAGACAGAAGGGGGACAAAAACTGAACATGTTCTTATGTGAGACACAACAGAATGAGTTTGGCAGAACACAAAGGGCCTGGTAAGGATTGGAAAGTTAAAAAGCCAAGAGGGCTAGTAACCTTTCAGACATCTTTAGACGATTCATACTGTAAGATAAAACCCCCTCTGGGCTGGCAGGCTCTGTTAAACAGATCCAAAGCTGTATTTGTCTGCTATTTCCCTTCCATTTTGGGAAGGCACTGCTCTGTTTTCACTGTGAGAACTAAGGAGCTGCTTAAACAGATTATTACATTTGCAGATTATTTTCCCCTGCAAGCTCTACTGATCAGATTGGTCATGGATCAGGGGGCAGACGGGTTTGGGCAGAAATAGATATTGCATAGCTTCTGGCTTCCCAGGCTTATTACAAAACCATTAAAAGGCACTTTGCACTCTTCCTTCTTAATGTCATTCCCTTCCCCCTGAGAGGAGTTTTGTTTTGCTAAATGGAGCCCCAATCACAGGCCTGATGCCTCCTTAATGAAAAGTAAATGGAAAGTAAACAATTCAGAAATTATTGACATTCATATCACAAAGAAACAATCAGTTGATCAGTATCAATTTCATGACTTCATTCATTTAGTTGTTTAGAATCGCAAAACAAATCGCAAAATGTTATTGCAGACTTGTTGGATGTATCTCATTATCACGCCCGGACAAAGTGATTCTCTGTGAAGTTATAATGATTCAATTTTGTCTCAGTACAGCCAGATAAAGGCGGTATTGGACTCCTTGTCTGCAGCCAAGAAACACAGTGATGAGAAACCCAGTTAAATCTAAAATTCACAGAACAGCAAGGACGTCCTTGATAAAGACAATGTCATCACAGCAATACATAATGAGGATCCTCAATTTTAGATAATGAATCAGGATATATTTTTTCCTAACAAATGGGTACATTATGTCAGAGACAACAAGTTCATGTACTCCAGAGATGTGGCAAGATTGGTGTACCAACAACAACCTTGAGCTTAACACTCTCAAGATGGTGGAGAAGAGTATTGACTCTCCAAGACAAGACTCTCCTCCAGACAGCTGAAAGGGTCGCCAACTGTCAGCTGCCATTTATCAAAGACTTGAATGACACCAGAGCAAGGGAAAGGGCAAAAGAAGATTGCTGCCGACGCTGCCCACATGAGCAACAATGTGTTTTACATACTATCCTTTGATAGACGTTCTGGTGCATCAGTGGCACAAGTGAACAACTCTCTAAACTAACATTGTTTCTCAACAGCAAATCATAGTATCAGCTCTTTCCAGCCATGTGCCCTATGACAAAACAAAACAAAACAAAAAACAAAACAAAACAAAGAGCCACAGACATCACAAATGCCATGACATATTGTAAAGACTAACACTAATGATTAACACAGTCGACAATGAAGTGTGGCTTGGCAGAACATTGAAAGAACATTTGTCAATAAAGAATACATTAGATTAGATGATGAAACTTTGAAACATAAATGATCCGGGTGGGAAAAATGGGAAAAATTAAAATACAATTCACCTTCTGGTTTATTAAACTTTAAGTCAGGAGCAAAAAGTAGCCTTTAAATAACAGAAACAATGTTTTGTATATGTAATTAATTATTCTTATCAACTTACATGAAAAATTGTACTGTGATAACATGCATTTTCCATATCACCCAGCCCTGGGTCCTGTTACATTTTGTCCTGTGTGTTGATCCTGTATTTTGTTACTGTCTTTCATGTGACAGAACCAATAAACCAAGTCAAATTCAATCCATAGTATTTGGAAAATAAAAGTGATTCTTATGTCTGAAAATAAAACATACCCAAGAGAAAGTAGCAGTAAAGACATGAAAAATGATTCAAATACAAGTAAAAGTACAGACTTATACAGTGGCTATACGTGATTATAGTAATGTTACTTTCCTCTATTTTTTTTTCTTTCCTCTTTTTTTTGTGTTATGTGACTATTAACTTTACAATACTTTTAACTAATGTATCACAGTACTTATACTTTCCAGCACTTGTTCACTGCAAGTTCTCTCTGGCATCCTGCAATGACATATTTCAAAGCAAAGCAAATTAATGCAATTCAAAGTGCTTTACAGGGAGTAAAAAAGAAGTAAATATATAAAAAACAAAGGTTTGATTGCAAAGCATAAAATAAATAAGAAAACAGATAAAAGGCACAGTACAAAGTGCATTTGCAGTAAAAGTGTAATTTAATAGGTGCATTTCTGAGTCTAAAAGACAAGGTCAGTTGAAAGCCAGACAAAACATAACAGTCTTTAACCTGCTTTTAAAAAGTGTTTGAGATTGAGCCGATCTAATATCATCTGGTAGTTTGTACCAATTTGCTGTTGCATAGTGGGCAAATGCTGCTTCACCTCGTTTAGTTCGAACAGTTAGAAGGCCAGACTCAGATGACCTTAGAGTTTTTGTAGGTTCATATGGCAGTAGCAGATCAGAGATGTATTTTGGAGAGATAGAATTTCAGTGGAACAATAATAAAATGAAATAAAATGACCAAAAAGATCATGAATATTGCCCTTCGCAACTTCTTGCTCAAACCATCAATTGTGGCTCAGATAATCACAGAAAAAAAATGTTTTGCACTGAACAAAAAAATCCATAAAATTTCCCTGAAGGACACAAACCTTAGTGAAAACATCCGCTCAATGATGCAACTACCAAATATCATTTGAGGCCAATAAAAGACCTTGGTTAAGATATTGGCTTTCTAATCTTGAGGGTTGCAGTGGCCCTGTAAGAGTAAAGCCTGTGACTGATGAAAGTGCTGGCTTGCCCTGATTTACACAACCGTATTGATATGGGATACTTGATTAAGATGGTTTTTAAGCTCAGAGCCTGCTGGAATGATACGTCGGAGACCTGCCATGAGCAAGTGGGGGTGCAGTGGATGCACTTGAAGAAATTAAAAAGAGGAGTATAGGCTATAGCAATTACAGAAATGATTCCCGGCAAGCGAGAGGAATGGAGGCAAAGTGGGATGTCTGTTGCATTTTAAGAGCCTTTACACCAAGCCACATCTGTGAGGGAATTGTAATTTAGAAAAGGTTTGCTTTTCTTGGTTTTGGTCAATCAGTTAAAAGCTGGCAGTGCAGAGGAAGGCATACAATGTAGGCCATGTCACATGTAATATTCCCCATTGTTCATTTTAATGTGCATGTCATTTTTTTAACCTTTATTTGTGGAGGTTTGCTGAGAATGCAACTTTTTTTTGTTCTCTTTTATTCAGTTGGTAAAATCAGTGTCTTGAAAACCTCCTTAAAGGTTAAATGTGTAATATTTCTGCTTTACTGAAGCATGACATGACTAGTAAATATCAGCAGAGGTTCCCGAATCGCAGTGACTGAAACAAAATAAACAGCCATAGTGCAGATTTTCTGATTTCTGTCAGAGATTTCTACATTCAAAAACACAGGAGTGGGCCGAGGCTGTGTTTTTGTGGTAGAAAAAAAAGGGAAAAAAAAGAAATGCTATTCATCTTCAATTCACCTTTTCAGGTGCAGAATTTATTTTTTCCTGAACAACCTGTGCATCAGCCCATGTATAGTAGTTAATAGAAACATGGGTAGCACTTTACAATGGCCTTTTCCAGTGCATGAACCTTTAAGCACCGCTAACATTTGTTTAGTCCCCCCTAATTACGTTATTGTACCCTGTAATTATTTTTTTAAGTATGCAGTAATTACTTATAAATCTCTCTTAATTAATAAATTGTTACCCCTTAATTCCCGGACTTCTTGTTTTGTTACCCTGGAGCTATAGCATTGTTATTTTATTAGTACCCCACAATGACAAACTAGTTGCACCGTAATTAGCGGGCTGTAAAATAAAGCGTCACCGTATGTTTTATCATTTACTTGAAAACCTGCACTTGTACTACACTGTTTGGTTCCAATAAACACCAAGGCACTTTCCTTCTATTTTCTTTTTCCTTGCAAATAGGTACAATAGCGCTAACAAGGACATTGGTTCACCTGTGCTCTAGAAGCTATTTACAGTTTATCCATGGCCTTCCTTTGGCAATTACAATTGGGGTTAACTGTTAGTTGTGTTAAGCCTCTTCTCTTCAAAAATACAGAAGAGTGTGTCTTCTATGTGTTCCATGAAAGGCAAGCTGGCTGAAATTGGTGTCAGTTTCATCCCAGCCTTTGTTCAGGAAACTGCGGGAAGCTGAAGGAGGCGAGTCAGCAATCCCACTACTGTCAGTCAAAATCCTCCATGTTTAAAGTCTCACTTTCATTTCTTGTAGGAGTTTCAGGACTCTCTTTGCACTATCTCTTTCTGCCTTCTCTCTCATTATCTCTATGTAACCCCCACTCCTTCCCCACCTCCCAACACAGACGCACACACACACACACACACACACACACACACACATTATGTATATTGTTTGTGTTAAAGACACTGGAAAAAAAAAACTTCACAGTAACAGCAGATGATTAGAACATATGTGCATGATTCACCAGGTTATCATTCTGCAATTAAGACAGTGCCTGCAGGAGGAGTGCAGAGGTGTGTGTGTGTCTGTGTGTGTGTGTGTGTGTGTGTGTGTGTGTGTGTGTGTGTGTGTGTGTAATTTCTTTGCAGAGATCTGAAACATGGAAAGTTCATTATGATCAAGATAATTTATAGTACTGTATAGTACCACTTATATCCAAGGCACCTGTGAGTGCATACGTTTTTATTATGGGTAACCCCACTGGGAATAAAACCAATGATTTATGACTTACCCATTAGGTAATACAGCACCTCATTAACAGTACCTTATACTAAGACACATGATTTTATGTACATATCTCTCTCTTTTGCTATTTAAAATAATGAAGAGTGAGTAGTGAGTGCCTTAAAATGCCTTGAATGTCAGAGGAAAGAGGAGCGAGATATGGTAAGTCAATGAACCATGAACGATCAAGTCAGAACCTTATTAATAACAGCACCTTATTACAGCATCCTGAAAAGACAGACGTCTGGCGTAAAGGAGAAATGAGATAGCTCACTACTCTGCTTCATCACAGACTAACTTCAGGCTCCATAATTCAGACTCTTTTGCATTTTAGAAATTATTCTTCAAATTTAATTAAAATGTCCTATTAACTCAACTATAGTTATTTGAAAAATATATCATAATACATATTATTTTCATTGTGATCCATAGTATATTTAAAAGTATACTGTGTAAGATTGCCCACGCCAACACACACATGCTGTCTCTCTTTCAAATTAGATTGTCAACAGCAAGTTTTTTTTTTATGTTTACAGTAAACAATTGATCTTAGTACTCCAAGGATGAAGGCCTGAAAGTATGTCAGTAATTACATAGCGTTTGCCTACTTACCTTTCACAACCAACGTTGAATAAAAAATGTGATATGGCTGGGATAAAAATACATCAGTAATGCCTAACTTGGAGAAGAATTAAGCTAAATTAACATGAAGATGGATGATTTGCAGATTACTTTTGATAAGCAGTTGACAGCTGGGGTGCCTCCTTGGAGAGGGCGCTCCACGATAACCGGGCTGTTGTGATGAAAGAATTGGGGTGGAGTAGAAAAGAGATGCAGGAGAGGCTTGAACTGGAGATTAACTGGCTTCAGGCATGCATGGATTCCAAAGATGAGAAAATTACAAAAGGGGCAAAGAATGAATCAAAGAAAAGATTTGATCCGTCAGTATCCCGGGACTGCCAATGGAGGAGGGCGAAAATATACTTGCTAAGATCAATTAGCTGTTATTTACTTGCCTGGGCTGCGAGAGCGTTGCTCTTGATGCAGAGCAGATGCGAAGGAGAGAGGTTAACTTTAAGACTTTGCTTTGAAGATCATGTTTGCACTCAAGAGGATCAAGTGATTGGCACCTTTGAACATTAATGGATGGACTTGGTTAAATAAAAAACTACAATTGGCTGTTTTGTGTACTCGAAATGCAGAAATTGTTTCTGTGAATGGGGACACCTATGGGGAGAGAACACTATTGATCTGGACGAGTATGTATGGTTTGGGAATAATAGATCAACACATAAAAGAGCACCAAGGGGATGGGTGGGAATACTTGTGAGGTCTTGTTTATTTTGTGAATATAAAATTGAAGTAATAGACAAATCACTTGATGGAATTACTGGCCATTCCTTTGAACACTAAAAGTCTGATTACTGTTTTGTTGTATTTTCTTGTTACCTACCACCTAATTTACAGAGGTGGAGGCAATTTTTATTTCTGGAGTCTATTTTCTTCTGTAAATGTAGAAAATTTGATTTGCCTGTAGATACCACAATAGATCTTTTTGACAAGTTGGTTGCACCAGTTATGTTGTATGCATGTGAAGTGTGGGGGTTTGAAAAAATAGATATATTGGAAAAACTACACCTCAAATTTCTTAAGTACACCCTAAAAGTTAAAATGACAACCTGCAATAATATGGTCTATGGGGAGTTGGGAAGATACCCACTCTGTGTCGCAGTTAAAAAGAGAATTATTGGCTACTGGGGGAGGCTGATAGAAGGTAAAGAAACTAAACTCAGTCGAATAATGTACAATTGTTTGCTCAGCCTGCATAATTTGGGTGTATATGCGTCGCCATGGGTCTTGCAGGTTAAGCAGATATTGGATGACTGTGGTTTGTCTTACCTCTGGATCACACAAAGGTGTAACAACATCAACTGGCTGAAACTAACTGTCGAACAGAGGCTGAAAGATCAGTTCATGCAAAAGTGGCAAAGTGAGCTCAGAAATATGACATCATGTGATATTTATGTAGAATTTAAACAAGAGCTTAAATTGGAAAAGTATCTGTTGTACGAAAACCAAAAGTATAGACAGGCTATCTGTAACTTATAGGGTGAACAAGACCAGAATCCCCAAGGTCATTGGACGATATACAGGGCTGGATAGAAACCAGAGGATTTGCAACCTCTGTAATGATAACAGTGTGGGAGACGAGTATCATATTTTGTTTGAATGCAAGAATGTAAACATAATTAATTATAGAGAAAGGTATTTGCCAAAGTATTATTTAAATCGCCCATCTATGTTTAAATTAATTTTGTTATTACAATCAGATAGGCCAAAACTTATTTGTAAATTAGGTGCCTTTTTGAAGAATGTCCTTCCTCTGTTCAAATAACATTTGTTGTACTCCAGCCATGCCGTGTGCTATCGTTTTGTTATTATTGTATGTTTTGTTTGTGCTCCATACCATGTGATCATGGTCTTGAGCCATATAAATAAATGAAATGAAATGAAATGAAATAAAATTAGCATTCCTTCACGAAAATTGATTATTATCTTAATAAGCATGGAGAAACCTTTCTGGGATTTCTAAGTGACTCTAAAATATGTGTAGTTAATTATAGGTTTGTCGTTTAAATGATAATTTTATGTCAGTGTCACATAAAGGAAAGGCCGTAGCTGATTACATAACGACCCTGTATGACTGTTTGGTTAATTGTGTTGAATTTAAAGTGCTATTTGTTACCCAAATTGTGGAAAACACCTCATGTTTTCATTTAATGGGAGATCGCAGTCTATTACCGGGTCACTCTGTGTTGTTTTTGAGACTCCATGTTGGTCATGAACTTTCTCAACATTCTGGTGGAGAGGAAGATAGTAGGACAAATACTTAGCCTGTTAAAAAAAATATGTGAGGAGAAATGTTCCTGCAGATGTTAGTTATTTGATGTCTTGTACCAATTACTGACAGTATGTTTTGATCATAGTATCCTGCACTCAAGGCTGGTTTAAATCAATAATTAATTCCATTCCAAAATCTTTAAAGAATGATCCAGGAAAGTCTGAACTATCGAGGAATAAGTTTACTTTGCACAATTTATAAACTGTATTCATTGGTTTTCAGTAGCACGTAAGCAAGAGGCAAGATGAAGAACTAAATGGTTTTCGTAAAGTCCAATCATGTATAGACCATTTTTCTGTTTATTTTGTTTTATCATTTATTTTAGCAGGCGGGCCACTTAAGAACATATTCTTATTTACATGGACACCCTGGCGAGAGGTTAGACTCTTGGGGGAAAGAAGAGGGGATAGAATAAAAAAACTGACATACAAACATTTAACATTAAGGGACATAACAGACAGACAATATTAAACGACAAACAACATTACCATTAACAATAGGCAGCAGGAAAAAGGAGACACAGGGCAGCAAGCAGACTGCAACAGTTTAAAAGAGTAATAAACAACGCACGTAGATGCACATATGAGAATAAAAGCATCAGTTTACAGTATGCTCAGTGAGGAAGGAGAGGTGAATTAGGATGAAGGAGAACAAAGTTTTGCATGCTTTAGCAATTTTCAGAAAGCGTTCCATCTTATTAACTGAGACCTTTTGGCCTTTCGCTTCATGCACGTTGGAATTGACGGCAAATTCTATCAAGCCATTCAGTTTCTTTATAAGGGACATGCAGCCTGTGCAAGGACAAATTAATATTACACAGGGTGTTTTCAATTGATGTAAGAAACGGAGGCTTATTATTAATCAAGAGGAGACATAAGTTATGCATTTAGAAGAGCAGGTAAAGAGAGAAGTGGCTTTCAGTTTTGCCTTGAGAAAGATAGCCCCTAGTTAGTAAATACGTACCAAATAGGCTACCTTGTTTGTTTGTTTTTATTTTGATGAATACATTATATTTTTGGTACATCAATGTTAGCAGACTGTGCAAGTAGAGGTTTGGATGTCCTCACAGTAAAAACTAAACAACTTATGTCATTATACATACACCAAATTATACCAAATATGTGTTTGTCCTATTTTTTGGTGTCCAGAAGATACCACAAGAGTGAATACATTCATAATAGAGCAATTAGATAAATTGGGAGCAGTTGGGAACCTTGTGAAGTCAGCTGGAAAGTAAATATTGAGAGTCACTGAAAGAGAATGCTTGATTTACCAAAAAATAGGGTTTCAAGTACAATTTTTAGTTGGGATTTGTCAGTTAATGAGGGCAACAGAGATTCATGACCTTCTCAAAGAGTTCAATCATTCCAGACAGAAGGTCGATATCAAGGCCTTTAAAGAGCATGCTGTGAAGAGTTACAAGAAAAAAATGGGCTATAGAGGATATTTGTCACAAACCTAAACTACGTATTTGTCATTTACTTAAAAGGGTATACACAACTCAAAACTTGACACATTCTGGAAGGACATCTTCAGTTCAACAGACAGGGTTTTCAGCCTCCAGCTGCCAG
This sequence comes from Centroberyx affinis, assembly GCF_046629955.1. NCBI lineage: Eukaryota > Metazoa > Chordata > Actinopteri > Beryciformes > Berycidae > Centroberyx > Centroberyx affinis. The sequence continues at coordinate 79,131 of NW_027281654.1, read as the reverse complement.
GAGATCCAGTTTTGGCAAACCTTGAACCAGAAGGGCTAGAGGGCAGAAAACAAACCTCCTATCGTTGGCTGCAGCAAAAAAAAAGCCATAACTTTAACACGGTTTAATAAAGAACCTCCAACTCATGATGAATGTCTTTCTATCATGAGGGGTATTTACAATATGGAGAAATAATACAGCAGTTTTGTTAGTTAAAATGAAGCTAGACTGGGAACCACTACTTCTGTTTAACTTGATCTTACCATCTAGGCAAATGTATTTTGACTACTTTCAAGCTCTTTCTCTGTGTCACCGAACTGGTTGAAACGTTGTTTTTTTTTTATTTAGTTTTTTTTTTAACTGGTTGATCTGATAGTTTAAAGTGTGTATAGCCTGTTGTCTTTAATAACTGTCTCGTATTTCTAACTGCTAAAAAACATATGCTGTTCTGTTTTTTTGTTTTTGTTTTTCCCTTTTCTTTTTGCTGTATGTATGAGTGTGGTTGTCTTAGCTGAGGTAGATGTCAAAGTATGTAAATGATATTAGTAGGAGTCATGTACCTAGAGGGAGAAGGGGGATTTATGGGAGAGTGTGGGGAGAAGGACACACTGTAACGTGACAACTGTAAACTCATACATATGTTCTATTTTAAAAAAAAAGTTGAAAAAAAAAGGAATACAAAGTTGATAAATGTGTTCATATGTTCAGTATAACCTCCCAATCAGTAAAAGATTACTCTGCACTGCAGTTCCAGTATACTTTAGATCAGTATACTTCCCTTACATATTGAAACTGTTGGTACAGTGGGGTAAAATAGGGGGAAAGGCTGTGTGTGTACTGTGATTTTGGTGAGGTGGAGAATGAAATTCGCTTATTTTATTTTCCTTTCTATCATGATTTATCTAAAGTTATTTGAAAAGGTTCCAAGAAACAAAATGGTTTTAGATATTGTATAGTTTGGGGATGCTGATATCATAAATTGTTTTTTTGCTAATGATTGTTTTGCAACCAGCCGATAACATCCATTGAGGCTTGGAATAATGGAAAAAGGGTGACTTATATGAATTAGTAAAATAAGGTGGGTCTGTTTCTGTTGGGCCTCTAGGGACACTGGAAATGTACTTAAACTGTTTTGGTTTGAGGGTTGAGTCACCTAATACACACACACACACACACACTACCACCAAATGGGTTTAAATAGGAAACCTTTCTCTGTTCCAGTTGACAAAGACCCTTGTAGTATGGTTGTTTTATTTTCCTGTTTGTAAGTTGATTTATTTATTTGTCTTCTCCTCATGTTTGTTGTCTGCGTTTTTTCTCTTTTGGGTCTATATGTGTATATGTATAGTTGTGGTTCTGTATGTATAGTTTTTCCTGTGGATGTGTGTTGGTATGTGCTCAAGTAAACATACAGTGTGTGGGGTTATGCATGAATGTAAATATGTGTACATTTTCGCTCACTGTGCATTACTCAAATATGATTTAAAAGTTTGTATTTATGTGTATGCGTATATATATCTATATGTGTACAGATGTATTTATGTACATATACATAGGAGTATGGGTACGTGTATTTATGTAGCCTATGTATGTACAGTATTTGCATATGTATGTCTTATATGGTTATATGGGTGCATGTATACAATGTATGGGCATACAGTGTATGCATGGTAAATGTCTAGATAGCCTATTTATATATATATATATATATATATATATTTTTTATTCTTAAGTTCCATGGTGAATGACTCCATCGGTAGCTGTCTCTGTTTTTAGGTACTTTATCTTGTTTTAGGGTTGTGACCCACTTCGTACACGACTTTTGCTCTTTTATGTTCCTTTGATGTTTTTAGTGTTTTAAGCTGTTTGTTTTGTGCTGTAGCTGTTTTTGGTGTAGTCCTGCCTGTAAATTTTTTTATGCTGCTTTTTGGCAGGGGGGGCCAGGGGATTTGGGGATTTGAAATGGGATTTTACCTGGTTAAATAAAGGTTAAATAAAAAACCTCTCCTATTTATTTCCTGTAATGTGTCAGATTGTTGATGCATGTTTTTCCTTATAGAAAAAGTATTAATATGTCTAAGTAATCCCCTGTGGGATGGGTCTAGACTAGACACGAAAATAAACTCAAACGTTCAGGTTTCAGGTTCCTCCATCTTTCAACAGCAATGTCAATGTTGTTGTTTTACAAATTGCTTTATTATAGGGAATTTGGGGAGGCATAATGTGGTTTCTGCAACTTTATGACTGGCCGCTCCTCTGCCATAATTTGCAATATGTGCCTATCCTTGAGGGAATGTGATTTAGCCTGAATGTTTACAAGGGGTGGGATGGCCTTGAGCTATAGGAAAGGAGCTATACTATTTCAAAAAATAATTGAATACAGGGGACAACAACAAACAAAATGGGGAATGAATAGATTAGAAGTTGTTAATCTTTCAATCTTCAGACTTATTTAGAAGATTGTAGGCTAAATTAAGATGAAAATGAAAATATTACATAGAAAGTTCAAAAGAATTAATGAAAAGTGAATAACCTTTAACGACTTAACCCAACTCCAAGTCCCAGCCTCAGTCAAAAATCTCCAACCAATCAGCGGTGCAATGAGAAACTCTAAACTTTAGATGCATTTGATGTTCAACTGATCCTCTGGCACAGGCCTTCCAGTTGTTTTTAGTTTTTAGAGTTAGAACAAAGACCTATGGGGAGGCAGCTTTCACTTTTTATGGTCCCCACCTCTGCAACAGTCTGCCAGAGGATCTGAAGGCGTCACAATCTGTGGATACTTTTAAATATCATCATAAGATTTACCTTTTTAGCTTGTCAAATTTGTTTGTTTTTTTTTGTTTTGTTTTGCTTATTTTATACATTTCTTTCCTGATTCTCTGTTCTTCTTTTAACCTGCTCTACTATTTTCATTGCTATCTTGCTATTGCTATCTCTTAGTATTCAAAGAATGGTGCAATGGGGCAATGATAGTGCATTTTGATAGGGATTGTTTGTAACTGTGAAGCTTAAGGTTACAGAAATGGGCTGGTGACCAGAATGTCAGAGGTTCAAATTCCCAGTTCAGCTGTGAAAAACTTCCGCCGAGGTGCCCTTCAACAATGGAGTTAATGCTCAGTCACTCCAGTGGAGCTGCTCAGTGGCCGACAGTAAATATGTTCAGATCAGTGGCCATTAGTAGACGGATTGCTGCGGTGGGCAGCTCCCCAGGTGTGAATGTGTAGAACTGTGTGAATCTGAACCAGAACATTACTGAGAAAAGGGGATGCATGCTCAAAAAATAATTGATTGTTCTCCTACAGCCTTTCTCTCATCAGTGTAAGGATGTCAGATTAAAGACTGGCTATGACATTAATTTACACCACAGACTGGGATCCAGTTGGATTCGTTTATTTGTACTCTTGCAGTTTGTTTGTTTGTTTATATTGAGCAGTGTGCTCACATCAATACTTCTCTCCCTATACTTTCCTCTTCTCTCTAATAAGCTTTGGGTCTATATTGTATAATATTAGATTAGTTGCCATGCAGGCATCCCTTATCCGGCGTGACTATTTGGGCTCATATATTTCAGCAGTCAATTACCTCCAACCTTTTCATGCTACACAAAGAACCATTCAGAAATCACGTATGTTTTCTAAACTGACTGTGCTACACTTCCAACTGGATCCTAAAACTCACCTGCGTTATTCTCATCCTTGCTGCTTTGCATTATTTTCCATACAAAAGTACTGGGAAAAGCAGTTATAGTTAAAGTGTATAACTCTCAAAACTGTGACAGGAAAGATACTTGAGCTCACCCCTCTGCTCTCTGTTCCTGGTGCAACCCAATATCTCTTTTCCCCCTCTGTCTACCTCCTTTCTCGCTAAGCCCAAAATCATTGATTCTCTGTTATCTGTTGCTCCGGTAGAGACAATTGGAGAATTGTGGTTTTTTTCTCTCTCCATTCACTGCCATTGTGTGGCAAAACAGGTCTGAAAATCACACTTCAATTCTGACAATATATAAAAAAACTAGCCTTGCTGCTGAATTCTTTTTAAGTCAATTCTTTCTTCTTCTTCGAAAAAAGGTGTGAGACAGGACTTTGACAAAGCATATTCTATATAGAAAACGAGTCTCTCACTTTTTTTTGCCAATTTACAATTATTGGTAAATGTATTATTTTCTTCATTCTATTGGCATAAGTTTCCACCGACCGAATTTCGGAGTTACACTCGTTCAAACTGAAAGGCTTAATAAACCTTTCAGTTTAAACACAATTCAGCAGCATGACTAGTTTTATCATGGCTAGGAAGCTGCACAACCCAAGGTACTACCAAAGTTCAACATCACTTTAAGGGAAAAGAAATGCATACCTTCAAAAGAAACTTTCTATACTATACAATGCAATGCTCTGCTATAGTATATGGCTACACACTGGGCTGTGAGAGGTGCTCTACACTTGGTGCTCCAGTCCAGTGTCTTCCCAACTGTTGAGTGAGTTGAGATGTGACTTGAGATTTTGGTCAAATGTAAAGAAAGTCTGTATCACACAAAATATTACATTCATTGACATCTAAAGGAATCAGCCCATGATTACACAGTACAATTGAGTTACTTTACGTTTCAAAACAAAATGAAACAATGAGCACCTGAAGTTCATTGTTCAATGTCTGTTCAATATACAGGATCCAGAATGCAGAAGTGTGTTAAGAGTAGGTGTTACTTCGGTCAAATGTTGGCTATAGTTGATGTAATTGGTTCCTCCTATGATCATATCAAGCTTTATATCAGACTTCTGAACACGTAGCAAAAGGTATGACTTATTACTGTGGAATTTTGTGAGTCATGTCAGTGTGGACCAGAATTAACAAGGTTGAAGACACTGCTCTACTCACACTGCTCTTTTTCTTGGTTTTTTATTGTTTTATTGAGAATAAAGGACTTTACAGCTTCATAGAGAGCAACAACAGCCTCCCTGCCACAGTTCTCTCAGGTGAAACCTGAATGAAAAAATTGCATGGTTAGTCAGAGCTCATCTCAGCACTGCGTGGGTGGGGCGTGGATGCACAGCCACCTTTTGATTAGAACAAGGGGTCAAAGGTAATAAATAATAATTTTAAGTTTGACTGTCAGTCCATCATATGTGACCATTAATGGGCTTAAAAGCTTCGGTCCATGATGAACACCATCAACGTTTAGTGTCTAAGAGCACTCTTAATCTAAATGCATTATTGCTTTCAAACCGCTTGGGCGTAGCTTTTTAATCACAGGTGCTCTTTGAGAGCTTGTGAAGTGTTTTAGCTCTGCATTTAAAAAATGCCAACCACTGATGGAAAGCCAGCAGTGAATGGTGCAAAATAATGAAATATGGTACCTTAATACTAGCTGAGGAATGCATGTCACTCACAGAGCTACAATTTATTAGGTGATAATGACACACGTCCCGTACAAACAAAAGAGCCTTACTGTCAATCAAAATTCCTCCTTTGTGAATATTATAATTAGCTCATTAATGACAGGTTTTGTTTTGTATTTTCTAATGTCACATGCCATTCATTCAGTGCTGTCACAAGAGTAGTTTTGTGTGAAAATGCTATGAAGTTTTATATTGGCTATCGCGGGTGGGAGTTTAGGTAGACTTTGCTGTTCCATGGAGAGACGGGTCAGACAGAGAAATTAGTTTTAATCAAACCTCACTTTGCTTAAAACTAGCACTGCTTTACTCCTGCCACTGCTTTACTCCTGCCATAGTTAATCATCAACTGTCTGTACTTTTTTAGTTATCCTTTGAATTTCATCCTGGATTGGGTTGGAGAGAAACAGTGTGTCCCCACTTTTAGCAAGGATTCTGACAAATAGCCTTTTCTTGTAGGCAGATTTTTATGCCACACCACGCTCTACTGCCATCCTTTGCCAATTCCCACTCATACCTCACTAACTGTGCGGTCTATCTGGCTAGAAAACTGAATTATAGACAAAGGGTCATAAAGGTTGTATGGTGCAAAGTTTAAATCTTAATATCCTGAGCTCCCGGAGCAGTATCACGCTCTTTCAGGAAATAAATATTAGAGCACCAAATGATACGTGGACAAGCTGTAGCCGTTAACAGCAGCTCCGCGACTGGCTGATGCGAGTCGCTGGTGATTCCTCATACGCACTTCCAGTCATCCGAATTCTCCATGGTCCTGCGAGTTCACACCGCAGCCTGTGAACATCCCATAAAATCAATATAATCAGCTGGGGAAAAATGCTGATCTGTTCCACAACTAAGGCCTCTCTGCATTATATTTTATTTGACTTCATCTGTATGTGTATGGTGTATTCGGTGCCTTAGTTTAATTGACGTGCTGTACTGGTGGCGTTGCAGGCTTTAATTTGTGGTTCAGCCTATTTTTTTTAGCTAAGAAGAAAGTAAAGATGGTTACAGAAACAATAACACACCTTAATATCACACCCTTGATCAAATAGGGGGATTTATGCGAGGGTTTGAGAGTCGCACCCTTCCCCCTGTAGTCCACACCACACAGTCTCACCTTGGCCTATGCTGGTTTTGCCTCTGGCTGTAAATCAATCCGTCGTGGCGCTGTGTTATTCGAGGCCCACGGAGCAGCCATTATACCTGAACACTGCTCTTATCGATTTTAGTACTGGGTTGAACTTATTGGGTCATCGGGTTGGGTCCCTGTTGAGGCCGTTTGCTTCCTGCTCAGGCAGTAATTGTTTCCTGTCTGAGTTGCAGAACCCTGCCGTGCCTCCTGCTCCTTCTCCTGATAATGTACCTGCAGGTCTAAATTCTCATTTTATTGATTTTGTTCCATTCAAAATGGCCAAAGCACTGACAGGGGCATAAATCGCAAGGGCACAGTAAGCAACAGCCTAACAATCCCCAGATGTTACCCAGTAGATGGCAGTAACTTCTGACTTCCAGAGAGACAGAATTTCCTCTGGTCATACCATTACTATATGTTCTACCAAATAGAGTGTGAGAGGTTCACACAGATGCACGCACCAGCACACACATAAAATGACTCAGATGAGAAAGATTGCCTTTGTTTTTTCATCTGTTATACCACTCAGCCACTTTTGTCTTTATAAGTAGCTGAGCTCTGATCCATAAAAACACATCAAACACGGTCTACAGTTCAGATAGATTTCTGCCATTTAATTCTCAAGTGCTGCTCTGTGCCTGTTTCTCATTAAGAACTTGTTGCTGTTCCCCTTTTCATGAGGAGAGTCTACTTCTTTGAAAGTGTTTTGAAAGTTGTTCTTTGAAGGCACTTTTGGATTTGAAAGTTTTCGTTGGTCATACATTGATGAATATATTAGCTTCTTGTCTGACCATTCTAACTTCTTCAGTTAGTTCCTCGTCATAAGGGAGAATTAATTTCAGTACAGTAAAAAAAAAATCACTCGTGAAGCATGAAGAGGTATAATATATGTACATTGAAATTCAATAAGGCTGGGCATTGCAAAATATGTTTCCTTATGAAAATGTTACATACAGTAAACAGGCCTACTGTAATGATAAAACAAAACAAAAAGTCTGGAAAGCCATTAAATATGCTTCAAAATGTTTTTAAAATGTGTATTTAGCTGTCATATATTGTAAAGTGCTGTATCAAATCCTCTTTAAATCAATCAATTTGGGTTCAGCCAGAGCTTTTTCTTTCTGCTTTATCTTTATCTCTACTTCCTCACTTTCTAAATAAAAAATGAGAATATTAAAAGGTAAATGGATTGCCTGTTAAAAAAAAAAAGGTTTAGAGTATTTTTAAATGAAAAACTACAAACATAAACAAACTCAGTAGCAAGGCAACTTTTGTGCATCACTTTTGTCTTTTGTACAACAGGTTGCAATAGGACTAATGTTGGCTCTGCTGAATGAAGACCTTGTATCTTAAAAAAAAAAAACTTTAGAAAATAGCCTTATTCTAAGACTGACAATCATGTATTTTGGAAAATGTATCACAGCCTTTGAATTGGTTTTATAAACAATAAAGTCATGAAACATATTCCACCAATAAAGGACCTTGTCAACCTTCAGTTCAGGTAGAGATGAAAATCAGAAAATTACATTTACAAGGCTTTTCCAGCAGGGACGCAGACAGCAGAGATATGGAGCAAACTTGGTTCACACACAAAGACAGATTATAATGGAACAAAGCGTCCACACAGACCTAGTATTCAGGTGGAGGGCAAAAGGTAATCTTGGGTTTGGGATTGTTTCTGCCTTAATTGTATTTTGGTGGGAAAAACAAAACTGACAGAGGTTGGCATATGCTGTTTAAAGCCAATTAACACTGATGTAAAAGGTTATCTGATATTGAGGAAATATTCTCATATATTCCCTTACCATACCATAACAGCAGTAATATTACAGTAAAATAAATTTCTGCCAGTGGCAGACAAACTTTTAACTCAGGTCTACCACACAGGAGGCCAAATATATGACATTCAGCCGAAAGCAGCTTTATGTATTTTTTATGTATTTTAAGTATTTAGGGCCCTATCATCACCATATTGCATACAATGTAATAAGGAATCTGCTTCTCTACATATTCCACTGAGAAATGTTGGTGTTTTATTTAGAGAGACGATCTAGAAACCAAAAGGCCACATGTTTGATCCCCACAGCAACAAATATGTATCTGTCACCAGCCTGAACCTGAACCTATTCACATTTTCTAAGTCACTCTGAAGAAGTCAGCTACAGTAAATGCCAAAAAAAAACATTAAATGTACACGCTATGGGGATTGAACCTGTACTTTTCCAGTTACTAGATATACTCTAACCACCAGGTTTGCAAAGTCTCACTCAGGTCTACTGTGCTTCATTAATGTCACGATTATATAACTTTGGCTGATATATAACAATAATAATAATAATAAAATAAAATATAAAACTTTATTCATATAGCACTTTTCAAAAATAAAGTTTACAAAGTGCTTCACAGATAAGACAACAACATCAGAATAGTAAAAAGAAATAGAAGATAAAACAATCCAAGTAAAAACAATCCAAAATAAAACCAAACATGAACATTAATAAAACATCACAGAAACACTTGTTTAAAAAATGTGTTACGGAGTGACTTAAAAGATGAAACAGAGAAGGTACTGTTAGAAGTTTAATAAGAAGTATAATATCTGGAACCTTTTCAGTGAACAGTTTTCTATTGTTCAATGAAAAATCTCTCTCTGTGTCTATATGAGGTCCATTATTTGCTCAAAATCACAAGCTCATATCCTTCTACAGAGGGACTCATAAATTCAGACTGGCATTTGACCTGTGGCATTGTCAATTCCTCCTAGTGATTGTTTGTTTACTTGTTCCTTTGCTAGCTTGGTAAGGTTGAGAGGATTTTAATTTGTTGAGGTATTGATGGTGGCTGCTCACCGCTGAGACTATTGGATATCAATAACCGTCACAGTCAACAGAATAACCCTGAGTGGAAAAGGGCCACAGGAGAGCAGCGCAGCTCCCTGCTTGCTACAACATCAGCAGTGGATGATTTCTTCAAATTCAAGTAGACATTGTGCACAGGTAAAGTGTAGCTTTCCTTCACAATTTCTCTTACACTCTTACATTTTTAGCCCCGACAGCAGGGGCTCTATGGATCATTGTGGGTCGTTCGGTTGGTCGCTCTGTTCACCACTTCTGGTCACATGGGTGAAAATGTGCCGCAGGGAGTTAGATTGCAGACTCTCTTTTGGGAGACCAGAGTTTGATTCCCAGCAGGGATGTTTCCACAAAAAGCAGTGTTGTGGGGCTGTTGTATGATTCTCTTGCTTGTTTCAAACACATTTCGGTTATGATATGTGCCTTTGAGTATTGACTGAATTGAGGTGGCTCACTAAATAAATCAAGTTTGTTATTTCTTCTTCGTTGCGTTCGTTCTTCCAAATGTATGACAATTGTCTCAGGTGAATAACAGAAGATTTACTTATTGTCATGGTAATGCTGACAAATTCTTATTTTTAGCGCTCAAATACACATCACACTAGTCCACAATCAACAGAATAACAGAATGCGCGCGCCACAACTACGTGCAGACTTGCCAAAAATGCGGATAAACAGCGTAAATTTGGGAAAATGAAAAAATCAGCTTCGTCAGTCCCTGCCTATGCCAATGCTCAATGCCCATGTGCAGTTTCAGATTGATTGGCCAACCCATTGAGGAGCAAAATGGATGCAGACAGACAGACAGAGTTTTCCTCATTTTATAGTAGGATGTAGGTTGAATGACTGCACATGATTGCTTTTTGCTGTTCACACTTACAGAACAGATCTGTCTCACGGTTGCGCTGCAAGACGTGATACTCATATCAACTCATATCAAGTGCCCCCCCTCGCAATAAGGTGGCCTATTTAAGATAAAGCTAAGCTGGTAAATATTTGTTTTATTTAGTGCAATAAAGACATCTATTTACCTATCTATCTATCTATCTATCTATCTATCTATCTATCTATCTATCTATCTACTATTACCATCCAGTGTGTGTGTGTGATACATTGGGGATCCGAAGAGCCTGTGGTGTGATAGCAGGAGTAGCAGTATTAGTAACAGTACTGTTAGAAGTGGTACTGGTAGATAATAAATCACCTTTCTTTTTAGGTGACTTACTCATTAAGTCACACTGGAAAAATATGCAAGGTGACTTCATTAGCGATTTTGAAATCATGCTTCTGATGTTATCAAAAATAAGTGAGATTAGCAGCTTATTTTAGGGGTTTTATCCCAGTCTGGAATCAACATAGCGTACAACAGGCTAACAGAATATGCATGTATTTGAGTATTGGAATCAGTCCAAAAGTAGATGTCTGCCAAGCTAGTAGATAATGCTTTTATGTGGTGCCGGTGCTTTGGAATAATGTTCAATCATAAACCCCCATCTGTCTGCTTTACTCTTGACAAGGCCCTCAATGGTCTTTTACATCATCACTGACTATGATCTACAACTTAAAATGTCTTGCGGAGCATCCCGCCCATTAACAACTTTAGAGTTCCATAGCTGGAATCAATAATACATCATGTTTTGCTTTACCAACTCTTCCACAGCTCATTACAAAAAGACTTTAAGGGAAACAACTCCAAGGACAAACTGTAAGACAAGACAGATGGATAGATGAGAAACAGAGAGAGAAAATGACAAATAACATACGCAGTGGTAAGCAGTGGCTAGCCTGAAGAGACAAGTCGAGTGGAAAAATCACTGTTTGGGTGAAGTATTACATGAACTTCCCATCCTGATTTGTCCCCCCGCTAGAGGCTATCAATAAAACTCTAGCATTCCTAAGCCTCGCTAATGCCTGCTAAACAGCTCCTTTCATATCATTGAAAGGTATTTCCATCCACTGCCTCACATAACCATGAGCTTTGTTCCCGAGCTATAGTTTGATATTACTGCATTAGGATGCAGAAACCATATGGCTTGCCTTTTCACATCATCAAAATCACAATTTCTTCACTTGACCATAGTTGAAGCAGGTATACTGGATCAATGCACTATTGGTCACTCAACACACATTCTTCTGCATCTGCAACCATATTTATACCACATAGCTCATTTGCATATTGCTATAGAATACTGAATGGTGAAGATAAATCAGTCAGTCAGACATGTATGTTCAAGATTCAAGATTCAATAATTTATTACCATTTCAATGAAACATTGATTGATTGCTGTAGGTCTTTGTTGTCTTTGTACCAGGTGTGTCAGTATGTTCTTGTTCATATGTCTGCATCACTGTCACCAAGACAAATACCCGTACATTTATTGTACTTGTCGACCAAAGTGATGTTCATTCTGCAAGTCAAATATTCTCACATTTTCTAATTACACAATTGATTACTGAGGAGGGACTTGAAATGGTGTGCTTGTCACTCTGTGCCCCACATTATGCAAAACCACATTCTCTTTGAAAAATAACACTTGTGTGGCATGAAAGACGGGGAGAAAAATAATCCATTGTATTATTTTCAAATTTCTTTATTTCATGAATTATTGAATGTGTTGCAGGTAACACTCAGCAGAGAAATTGGAGCTCTGCAAGGTGCTTACAATTAAGTTCTTGCTCAGACTGGAGACCAAGGATGGGGGTTGGAGGTGGGTTGCTAAGTAACTGAGGGTGTGTGACACGACGCCAGGAGGTTGACGCCTGGACTGGACCCACTTCTCCCTGCTAAACATATGAAATAAACATAAAGCAATCTGTAGGGGAAAGGAAGTGTAGGAGAGATTAAGTGTAAAGAAAGAGGGTGTGTGCATGTGTGAAGTTGGATTTCCATCATAATCCTAGAGAACCAGTACCTGCAATGCCCACCTGGAATGTCTGCGCTACACTTGAAATACGTTCTTGCATTTACACGTAAGAGGATATTGCTACTTTGATAGTTATCTCCTTAGAAATGTACATACTGTATGTCCATGTGTTTACATGTTAAGGGATATCACCAATTGGTAGTTATTTCCTTAGAAAAGTCTGCAATTCTGCACATGTAACACTTTCCCTGAAAAACCTAAAGCCTAACCCCATAACAGAATTGTCAATTACACTTGAGAACATCTCACTTAGCTCACCAAGGCACTGAGGAAAGTTTCCAATGTCTTAATTTATTACAGTAGGCCTATTACATAAACAAGAGCAAATAATATGAAAGTAACTGTCTGGCTCTAGCACCCTATTCAGCAGCCTGTTTAAGAGCCATTTTTATTTTTAGTTTGATCCCCATGGTAACTATGAAAACAGATTCATACATTTGTCAAGCTGTTTTTCCCAATTGGACATAAAATAGTCTATGTCATTGTAGATTATAGCTCAATAGGCTAGGTCTATTTTCATTCGCTAAGCCTAGACAGCTGTGGAATATTTTCAATAATTTCAATAAGAAAAATGTAATCACTTTTTCGTATGATTCTCAAGTGTATTGAAGCAAAACAGGGTGGATAAAGATGTGTGGAGGACACAATTCCAATCATGCCAAACTCTTATATCCCTGTGGGTCATCATTACTCCCTCCTCCAGTGAGGCTTGTTAGGCCAAGGCTCTCCATTTGTGCATGGCCTCGTGTAAAGCATCCTATTTGGTGCTGAATATTATAGTACCTGTCTAGTCTGGACACACACTTGACACCCAGTCACTTGACAACCGATAATATTTAATATTTAGTGGTTAAGGATGTGATGTTGGATGTAGCAAGGTCCCATTGCAGTGTGAGTGGTATCGTGTTTTAATAGCTTTTTGGTTTCAACTGTTGGAGATCATCACGCTGGCCCTGTGTGTGTGGGTGTATGTGTGTGTGTGTGTGTGTGTGTGTGTGTGTGCGTGTGTGTGTGTGTGTGTTGGACAGCAGCGCTCCTAGCGACCTGGAGGTATGACGGGACAAAGACGGGCATCACACATGAAGACGCACTACCACATCACACACTACCAGATTCTGTCATTCGAAAATGTTTACCCCTTCGTCCAGAACAGTTCACTGTAAATATAATTACAGACTAGGTGTTCTGTCATTTCTTGGTACATGGTAGGGAAGCTACAGTTTGCAGTTACATTACAAATGTATTTTGAAGTGACATTACACAAGGATTACACTGTTGAAGAATTTTGGATGAATTAATTAATTAATTAATTTTGGATACTAATGTGAACTGTAATTTCATCATATGTCTTGCTCCAAATGAAATTGTATAGCAATTTATCAACAGTGCAGAAAGGGGATTTGGAAATATTGCTGATATAAACTATCTAAGTGAATGGGTATCAGCCTGCACACACTATCCTGCTAAGTTATTTACTCAATCTGAGTCAACACTAACGTGTGATAGCGCTTATTTGTGTTTTTGCTTTTCCAAAATCAGTACTTCCATCTAACTGATGCCACTGCACTGAAGCCCTTATTATCCACAACTAGCTTAACGGTATAAAAATGGTTTAATGTGGTCCTGATTGTTAGGAATTATCACAAATTGACAATGTAATACGTATTAAACTCTTCATTCAGTGGTATGCAATCAAATCCAACAGTTTAAGAGACTTTTTTATACAATATGCTTTTTCACTTTTACATTTATACTTCACACCTTCAGTTGTGCTTTTACACATTTTATTCATTTTTAGGATACAGTTGCTGCTTCAAGGCTCCAAAAAGTGATTTATGGATGGATCATTAATACTATAAGATGTACATTCTGTACTGGCTATGATTACTGAGAGGCTGGGGGTCACAGTGATAACAGTTTCATAGCACAAATAATTCCAGTTATGTTCAACTTGGGACTTATTTTCCAGGTTTTTGCCCTCATGACGATTGATTGTGTTCAAAATTTCATCGCTTACTTCATCGCTTAATTTCATCACTTACTATAGCTAGAGTTTTACCAAGCTCCAGTTAGCAGGAGGTGCTGCTCTCACACACACACAGGGCAAACAGTCTCCAACAGCTGAATCCAAAAAGCAATGCACATTCATCACAATATCATTCTCACTGCAATGGGATCTGCCTACATCCAATTTCTGATTATCCATTGCCTGAATATTGTGGTATTAGACTGGATATGTTATTTTAACTCGCATGAGCTCATTTGCAAGTAAGTGGACGATTCAAATATTCTGATGCTGCATTCACTGGAAGTTCTGTAAATATGAACTGCCCAGTGGGAAAAAAAATTCATGTCAACCTAATTTTTTAGAGATAATTACACTACGATATGTGGGGAATGTTTGGTAAGGTCTGATATTGCCCATCTGGCATCAAAAAAGTGCTATGAGTGTAGATTTAGTGACTTTTCAGACTTTTTTTATTCCAAAAAAACACCTAGCACTAAATCTAATGAATTTTTGTGACAGTGGAGAACGTCGAAAGCCCAAAGCATTTGGCGATAAATTGGCACAGCTAATGCCGTATTGTGCTACTTGCTTGTCTAATCCACAGAGGTCTTATAATCACAGTGTTTCCCACACAGTGTAACCCCCTCCCTCCACTCAGAGTGGGGACTGTAGTATATATATTGATGTGCAAGTTCGTGTATGATGTCATCTGGTGACTTCTAGAGACTTTTTGAGCAGCCAGTATAGCTACTTTTCTTGGAAAAGAGTTGGCAACACTGCTTCCGATAATGACCTGAATGCAGCAGACGACCAGCAGCAAGCAAAGTAAACAAGTGTGTGAGCAATTGTAAAAAAAAGTATCACGGACTATTATAACTGAAATGTCATGATAATTGTTCAATTGCAGCTAACTAAAGATATATGTAACTGCAGTGTGAGTGTTATTGCATTGAAATGACGTGTTTTATTCACTTTATGGGTTTGTCTCTTGGAGTATAAGGGAAAAAACTCTTTAGTCAAAGATCTTATGACCAAATGGCAGGTGCCACAGCGTACGGGCTTTGTTGTTGCTTATAAATGCAGATGTCTTGGAGCGTAATCCCTTACACTCTAGCGGACGTTAGAGGAATTGCCGCCACTTCCGTATTGGCTTCAAAATTCACCCGTGGTTTTGGCTGCTTGGATTACACAGACATGCAATTCAAAACCTTTGCCCCCTAGTGGTCAAATATCGTAGTGTTCTCTCACAGAGAGAAACGATAGAATGGGGCTCTATGGAGAATTCAACTTTTGAATGACTGAGACCTCCAATTGCAGATTAAATTTACTGACATGTATAATATGACCCAAGTAGTATTTCCTCTAGATGTAAAGCTTGATCATATGTTTTGTTTTTGATAAAAAGTGATGTGAAAGTTGATGTGAATTCCTACAGTAGCTAACTTTTTTTGGGGCAGTGGTGTGTTTTGCTGAGTGTGGAAATATCAAAGGCTGTGGGAGCCATGATTTTATTTTATTAATTAACTGTAGCAAGTTAGATTACTTTATGGTAGGTGAAGTAACAGTTGACAAGGCTGCTGCCTGGCAGCAAGTGTCGTAAATGGGTTGCACGGCCAGCTACTTATTATTCATGAACCCTTTTAGCAAAGAAGGACGCTGTCGGGGGCCGACAGCAAGGGTATATGCCCGAAATACAAATCTCCAGAATTGCCTGAACAATTCTCTTGGCAAATTTCAATACAATCTAATGCACCATTGGTGAGATATGGGTCCAAATAGCATGGACATGAATTTAATCAGTTAATTAATAATAGTTACAATAATTATAAGCACATCAAAATCAATAGAGTTCTTCCTCTAGGGGTCATCAGTGTCCATACCAAATTTGAAAAGATTCTTAGAAAAACTGTTCAAGTTATCGTGTTCACATGGAGGATCTGCGGCAGACGTGGCAGACGCGGTGGACAGGGTGAATCCATAATATAACGAGCGGTGATTAGCCACAATGCTAGCATGGACATGCACAACCAAGATTCTCAGGAAAAAAACAAGAAAACATCTCACCATTTATACACATTGATGCTGAAATGATGTTGTCACTTATAATTTCCAGGCTAACAACTCTGTAACAACAAAATAGATCATCTTAGCTGGTTAGCCTCATTGACTTCGACGCAATGCTTTAAATGGTTTGAAATGGCTCTGTCACAAATCCCCCCAAATTTTGCTTTCTTCCCTTGTGAAAAAAATATGTCCGAAACTCTTCCAAAGTCATTGTGAGATTGCAGAGGCAAATTTCACTATTTAAAATTTTTCCTGCCAGACCCCATTAAATCTGACTAGATTTATGCAGGTGTACTTCCACCATTTGGAAGGTCGTGCTGACTGGATAATGAACATGGAGTAAGGTGAGATGGATCTGGAATCAATTTTATAGATTCCCCACTCATGGCCAAGGACAGAAAAGATAGCTCTAGATCACCCTGGAGCTAACAAGCACAGCACAGGACAGCGGAAGCCACCAAGTAGTCATTCATTTTGTCACCTCCAGGGTGTGTTCTTCTGAACTTTTAATAACCTTTAAACTGCTCTTTGATTGGAGGCCATGGGGCTTTTGGGACGTTAGTCTCTAATTGGCTCATTTTCTCCCCACTTCCTGGTGACATTTTGGGTCTTCACCTGTCTGTCTCTTTGTCCCCCTGCTGTGTGTAGCTGTCTCTTCAAACTACAGAAGCATTTCCCCTGCTGAGAAAAACTATTTAGAGCTTCTAAAATCTCACACCCAATGGTTTGCTATCACTGATCACAGAATCATTGAATTATTTACATCTGAATAGATTTGTTGTTGTTATGTGGAAATAGAGTCTGTCTGTTATCTGGAAATAGAGTCTTCTAACATTAGGTCACTTAGAGGAGTGACCTAAGGAGTACCTTAAAAACCAATCACCCATTCATTATATACATACACACACACACACACACACACACACACTGAGAATGCATGGAGAACCTGTAGGTCAAACACATTCACATTGTACCGCAAGGACTGGACACTGCAGCACCTGCTGAGAGAGAAATAAAAGAGAGAGGAGACACACAGGGAGGCAGAGAGAATGAGTGATGAAGAAAGAGTTAATAAGAAAAAGAATTAGACACACCCCCGCCAGAAAGAAAAGCAGCAGTCTGGAGGTCAGGGGAGATACATTTTCTCCATGAATGTAATTAGCTGAAGAATAAACAGTGTATCTAACAGTGTATCCACCCACGACATCTAACTGATTAAACTGGGCTCAGATTACAGGAGTTTTAAAATCCTAACTGATTTTGAAATCGGGTTGCATCACGCCGATTTTCTTCTCTCAAATCGCAAACAAGCTCACACTACAAGTTTAGAACATGACGGTGCATCACACACTACAAGATATTATTAAGATTATCTTGCCCGACGGAGCCTCTGTATGTGACAACTCACGTGACCATGGAGAGGCAGGAGGCAGATGTTTACAAACATGGAGGCGGAACAGCTGGCTTTGGTGTGTAGTTTGCCAAAGAAAAGTGAAAGGCCAGACGAGTTTGGATGAGGAAATGGTTGGAGAGACAGACATAAAGCAGTCAGTTTTAATATCTGTTTGTTATAACGTTGGTACGCTATCGCTAGCCTAGTGCTAAAAGTGCTAAAAGGTTTACCGTTGCTAGGCAATACCGTCAGCTGTCCCGGCTGGGACGTTAAATTTGTATTGTCCAATGTTGAAAGGCATAATGAAGTGACGTCGCCGTGCAGATACTCCAACAGGTTAGAAATTATCGGGGCGGCTCCAATACGTCTTCGAATGGTTCGGGAGGATTCAGATTTGATCTGTACACAGCTAACATTACCAGATATTCTGCGCCGAACTTCGGTTCTGACCAAGACTCAGGTCCAGATTTCTCCTCCGATTGTCGGGAGGGGCAAATCGGGGATAAATCGGCGAAAAACTCCTGTAATCTGAGCCCGGCATTAGCCTGGACCTCTGTGGCAAGCGAGGACATTGGTTGCATTCAAAGCTTATCTGCAGGGATGAAGAGAAGTTCAATATTTGTATACACAACGTTATGTATACTATGGAAGCATATAGTTAACTTAGTTGGAATCATCTTAAGAGCGAAGAAATTCAATTGCAAGAGAGGGCGCTGTTTCTCTCTTTTCGCGTTTGAATTAACATTTGAATTTTGTCAACCACAAAGCAGGGCAAGTCTGAAAATGAAATGTCACATAGCTTTTTCATTTGCATTTTCACATTGTCAGGAGTTGCACATGGCAGGAGCATGAAAATGCAAATGCAATCGGATTACTGAATTACATTTTTCATTCTGATTTATGCAGTAAGCTGCAATACTAATACTGCAATAAGCTTAATTTTCTGACCACTAGAGGGTGACAGAGACCGCAACACATTTGTAAAAAACACACAGCAAAGCCACTGTACTACAGAAGCACCGTGCATGAAGGCTAATAGCTAAGCTAAACGTACCTGCTGAGAAGTCTCACCGGTTACCAGACTCACTTTGCCAGATCTTTCTCCTGCTGAAGGTTACATGTCCCACAATGACAAGTGAAGAGGTAGGTAGCAAGTTTCCTAGTTTAACAAGTTTACTTGCTCACTTCATTGATTCCGCCATTGTGATCATTTTTTCATGAATGGGTGGGAGTGAGGGCCACTTTTAAACAGCGAGGGAGGAGCCAAGCTAGATTTAAAAAAATTAAAAGCTATTGAATGGGCCAGGAGGAGCTTCGTTCTGGACCAGAATTTGAGAACAAGCTTTAGAAAAGAGGTGAAAACAGCAACACAGCTGGCCCGCTGTGTGGATATTGGTTTATATCATTATGTCTCAATGAAATCTCCACATAGCACACATTAGTTTCAGGATTGGTTATAAGGTCTGATATGGCTTATTGCAGGTTTGTTGTCCTTACTACCAGAAAAACAATAGGTTTGTTTGTGGTATAACTACATTTAGACGATTTGATGGTTCATTTGTCTGTCCTGCCTTTTACAGGGACTGAAACTTACCCATCTTAGAGAACATGTGCTAGAGACTAACATGTGCCAGTGGCCATTTTCCATCTCTTGTTGTCCAATTGTGTACCTGGCAGGCAGCTACAGGCCTTGACTGTGCCAAGTGGAGGCATTTGGCCAGACACGTCCTCGTCTGAGTGGAATAATGCAGCACATATGGTGATACAAGGGATGGGCACCACTGATGGCTGAAGAAGCCATCTTCCTTTGGTCTGGAAGCATCAGTTGGCTCTGATCAAACCAAATCTCTGTGTGCATTTGTGAACACCCAATCAGAAGATGGACCAGAGCTGATTCATCAGCCTACAGCTATATACCAATAAAGACCAAGGAAACAAGAAAGTGTTTCACTCCACAATCCATTTCTATTGCAAAATCCTTTACCTTCTAACATCACGGTCTGTCTCTCACACTGTCCTCTCTGTTTCTCATTCTCCCTTTTTGTGCCATTCCTTTGACTTTCCTTCATAGGCAAATACAGTCTTTGGCACAGACTTGAGACTTCTGACCAATTATCTGCCTGGACTAGCTCTACATTTTGGCATTTATCTCCTGGCCAATTAGTGGCCAAGAATAAAGAGGGAAATGCAAAAAGAGAAAAAGGTTTGAATGTCGTGAGTGGTAATGAGTGTTGGTTGGCGGAGAAAAGAAAATAGGTGCATGCCATTTTAAGTGCTTCTCTGTTAAATACTTTTGTGCTCATTTTTTTAATGGAGGCTGACGTCTTTTAATTAGGTGTTCACCAGACCACATATGCAGCAGTGTAAAAAGTGGCAGAGTACAATTCCAGAATAATATGCAAAATAATGTTTGCATCAGACATCAAGACATCATGATGATGGGGAACAAATTATCATGTAGTTTTACAAGCATATTAAAAATGTGTCATCCCTATGTATCTGAATAATTAACCAAAATCTGGATAGTTTAACCAAAAGGTCAAGCCAGCCAGGTTCACAGTCTCTCCATAGAATTGGAAAAATTAGCTTGTTTACTGCAGAAAACCGTCTGAAACATAGGGAAATACAGAATTAGCCCCTTGTCAGCAAATAGTAGCTACAGTTTAATAAGAATATGGATGGGATTCTTTTGGAAAGAGAAAAGGGCAACACAGACAGAAGGAACCAGAGAAGGATGGCAATTAACACCAACCGTGCTGCTGTAAGGTTTGGTATAGATAGGAAGTGTGTGACCTAAACCTCCTATATGTGATGAACCATAGGGCCAGTTAAGGCAGGGGCTGAGGTCCTTGAAGCAGCAACTCAAGGAGGCACAAGAGGTAGGGGCAGAAGCTGAAGAATACGCTCAGAGCCGGCCCAGCCCATTGAGCAATATAAGGCAGCTGTTTAGGGCCCCACCTGTCACTAAAGGCCTCTCTCCAGGCAGCATTAAGATGCATTCAGTGACTTAACCTAACCATGTGTCACTGTGTCATTTCACACATTTTAAGCAGAACAAAAATGGTATCATCCCATAGGTGAAAGGGGGGCTTATGAGAATTATCATACACTGGTTTGTCCAACGTGGCAAACTGCTCCAACACAAACCTGTTGCTGTAAAATGGAGGGGTGTTTTCAAAAATTCCCAATATCAGATCAAGCTTATAATGGAAAACGTGTGGAAAAAGTGTGCAGAATTCAATGCCATTGCTATGGTCAAGGACAGCTCAACTGATATTTTTAAACACAAACAACTCTCTCTTAGAATTAGAAACCAGAGAACTAAAACTCTAAGCTGCAATGCACAGCTTGAATCTGCTTCATAGTCAATAAATAGAGGACTGACTGTATTAATTCATCATCAGGGGGCCCCTGAACAAAATCTTGTTTAGGGCCCCCCAAAGACCGGGGCCAGCCTTGAATACACTTATCACCCTTTGCGGAGACAGAATAGTAGAGGAGGTGAGGGAGGGAGAGGCTGGTTGTCAAGGCTACCAACTCAACTTATGGACCAAATGAAAGTACTACAAGGTGTACACTGAGGTGCCCCAAACTCATGTATTGGTTGTGGATCTTGAGGGTGATCTAGAGGAGGGGTGACTAGTGGAGGGCATCTGGATTCCTAAGGAGGAGAATTCAAGGAATATCTGGCGGTGCAGGACCATCTTCCTGCTGCTCAGTGTCGAAGAAAATATTTTTTTCAATATTACTGCAGTTGATGGAGTGACTCTTTAGCATGCATCACCATAGTTGACCAGGTTATACCGTTGGTCACTTTCATCAGTAATATATTGAAATTTAAATGAACTCTGAACAACATTCCCTATATACATATATGCATGCATGATGTTAGGTAACAGAGTAAGATGAAAATGTTCTTGCTAGAAAGCATATTGGCCTCCTTTTGACTGAATCTAAAACCATAGTATCACTTCATCCAAAAATAATGTACGGATGGACAGGAAGCTCATAAGGGTTTTGATATCAAGGTGGTTGTTTTGAAAGAAAACGTTGCATATATCTTGACTTATTTTACATAATACAGTAATAGTTTTACATTTACAGTAATAGTGTTTTGCACAGTGAGTTTTATTGATGTTTGTGTACCTAGCCTAATAATTCATAATTCCACTATAATTTGACAATTCATCATTTCAGTGGCTCGACAAAGGGTAACAAATCGTTACACTCATTGTTATTGTCGCTTCTTTGGGTAAGCTTGTCTACAGCAACAAAGAGACAACAGATGACACAGGCAAGTATGTAGCAGCATAAGTGACTGTATCATTTAAAATTAAATGTATGACTAATGTGCAGGTTTGATGGAAAATTTTTAAGAACCGACTCCAGCTCGTTAATGCCAAGCTTCACAAAAGTAGGAATTATAGATATGTTGCTATCTTACTTTTCGCAAATCTGTCACCTACATTTTGCAATTCTGGTGGCTGACTCAAAAATGTCCAGTGCCATGTTTAAAAGGTCCAGGGCAATACGCTTGTCAAAAGAAAGTAAGTGATTGGTGATGCTAAAATTGGTGATTGGCTGTTCTGGAACTCATGGGTATGTTTACTAAAAAGGAAAAAAAAGCCCTAGTAAAAGATCAATTTAAGGGGTAGTAACACAACAAGTTGAGAAAAACATAGTACCAAAGATGCTCATTAGAATACTGATCTATCAATATTATTTTCTCTCCACAGCAAAATCTCTTGAACAAAAAAATAGAAAAATAAAATATCACTTAGAGGAGCTCCATATTGCCCTTCAGATATTGCTAGGGGACTGGAGAGGAGAAAAGGAGAAGTTACAGCCAAAACTGACAAAAAAAAGATATCCTGCCTTAGCAACCTTAGTTCTTCAGGAACAGCGTTAAAGACCTCTGTATACCTCTCTTTGTCTATCATCTCTGCTTTTCTCTGGTCCTTTTTATTTTCATTGTGTCCTTTCTCCCTCATGAGAATTCACTGGATCACATAGCTGATAACTTTGCGGCAGCCGTGTTTATCGAGACATTTTTCAATAGCGTCGTTGAAAATAGAGAAAAATGTCTGGCAGGTTGGCCAGCTTGCTGGAGAGACTATCACCTTAAGGTCATAGATTAAATTCCTGGAACATCCATTCTCATCAAAGTGTTCTTGAGCAACACACTGCAAACCTGCTTTTAGTCTGAAAAAGAGCTATTATTTCACTTTTTTGACAAATATTGTAGTTAATTGCGCTTACAATTGCTCTTTCTGAGTTGAGTAAATATTTATCTGAATCACCTACTACTTCAGTAAAACATTTCTGTGCTTTCTACCTCTAATGGGTACCACTGCAGGAGACACAAAAGTGCTTTTCAATCCGTCAACATTGGCATAGCAACATTTGTCACTTTGTTTAATGAGCTCTTTATGAATACATGTGCCCCCAGAATAAGCAGGAGCCGTATAGGCTACTGTAAATAAATCTGCCCCCAGAACAAGCATGAGTCTACTAGCCTATTGTAAATAAATCTGCCCCCAGAACAAGCATGAGTACATCTGCCCCCAGAACAAGCATGAGTACATCTGCCCCCAGAACAAGCATGAGTCTGTGACTATACCAGCTAACTTGTTTACATAGTCAGCAAACTGTTACACCTGAGCACTTGTCTCTTTCAATTTAACAGGAGAGTTAATAAATTGTGAATAAAAAACCTACAGATAAAAACCATTTGTGTTAGCTAACTCACCTCTGTCTGTGACAATGCCAGCTCTTCCCGTCACGGTCCTGCTTGACGTTTCAAATTGACCCGCCTCCTCTCTTTTTTGATTGTCGTCTGATTGAACCAATCATAACAATTTCTGCCCTAAGAAGATGTTTCAATAAGAAAAACTCCTATCTACGCAGTGGTGTAGTCTACGTGATACGCAGGTATACGCCGTATACCCAGTAAGAAAGCTCCAGGATTTCCGTATACCCACTTAAAAATGTGCAAGGATACGTAACAATATAGTTTTGTGACAGAACTTTCACTTCAGTGATTTTGTTTCGCAAATACCGGGTAACTGCAATAAAATAAGTTTTGCAGGGGAAGGCATCTCCTCCATTCACACTTCCATTCATAAAATTCACCCTGTGCACTCTGTCTGTGTTACGAAGCGCGGAATGTGGTGGCTTCCCATGGAGGGGCTTTGAGTTTGGCCGTGGCCCGTGAGCTAGACCTGACATCACCTACCAAGGAACACAGATGCTTGACAGTCATTTCCCCGGCTCGACAGTAGCTCTGTAGCATTGCAAGATTAAAATTAGCTAACGTTAATGTAGAATCACTATTCTATTGTATTGTAGCATACTAAAGGAGATATGCGTTAGTGAGTGTGGTGGTGCTTATGGGATGTCGCTCCGGGACGTGTGTACAAGGCTGGGAGGGAATCATCACAGTATACCCACTACAATAAACTAGACTACACCACTGTATCTACGCAAAAATAACTCTTGAAATGGGCACTATCAAGGTGGAGCTCTTGAACGAGATGATAAAACTCCCCATTCCCTGTTCAACCTTGGAAGATGTCATGTACCCACATCCTCTATCTTTGTCTTGTCTTTTTTGATTTTCAACAACGTTATCTCATTTGTTACTTCAGGTGAGCTGGCTAATGCTAATGAGATACTGAAGAATGATGTAATGCTCCTTGCACCCTCCTCTCGAGTGTTGTTGTCATTTTGGGGCTTTTTCGGGACAAGCCACTAGTTCAAATATAGAAGGAAGGAAGTCTCAGGTGTGCTGCTGTGGCTGGGAAAAGACAACAACTCTTAAGGGCATCAGAACACATCAAGGGAGGGAGAGATGCTTGAAAGAGGGTGTTCAGGGACCCCGCACTGACCAGTTTTTCTTAAGAAGTCAGTCAAGTCAGTTGGGTGAAGTCCAGCAGCAGATAACAAACCAAAGTTCCCAGGATATCAGTATCCCTGTCACTGAGGAGGAAGGCACTAGCAATGAAACGCAGGGCTAGGAAGGCAGTGAGTTAAGCCAGCCAAGAAAGGAAAAGAAAAAAACATAGAGTAAAATAGAAGAGGGCGACTGAGAGGAGTGAATGGGAAGCTGTTAATACAGATTTGAAAAGGGTGCTTGATAGGCTTCAAGGAACAGTCAAGAGAAAATGGGGAATATTATTTATTATTATGGGGTAAAGGTTTGGAATTCATGAGAAATGAAAAAAAAAGTAGTTTCTGAACCAATTAAGTCCAGGCATCAGCAGGAGATTGGCAGACTCATCCAAAAAAGGAGGCAGCTTAGGAAGCAGTGGAGGAAGGCCATAGTGAATGAGTATATACAGTATATAACTTGCAGATATTTAGTTTGGGTATGTGCATTATTAGATGGAGGAACCCTATGTGCAGAAAAATACACATGCACATGTGTGTATCAGATCCTAAAATTATATACTGAAGACATATGAACTGTGCAAGCAATGCCATATTGCATTATTGGCAGGGGGGACTTCAAAGTAGGCAAAATCCCCCCCCCCCCCCCCCCCCCCACCCCACCCCAATAAAATTGATGGTTCACATGCCGTGTGTTTTGCACGCGCAAATCCATTATTTTCAATGTGGGCGCACTGCAGACGCACTGAAAAGCGCAAGCGTTGCGAGGCGTCTTTTTTTTCAGGCGCAACCATGGTGTCCTGAGATAAAAATATGGACTCTGCCTTGTGATTGATACCTCTAGCATTTTGACTAGTCATAATGTAATAAAAGATATCTTAAATTAGCATTTTGACTAGTCATAATGTAATGAGAGATATCTTAAATGCTAATTTACAGTATCTCTCATCACATTATGACTAGCCAAAATGCTACTTTAAGAAGCCGTCCCCAATCAACTGGTCTTAAGTCTGGTGTGTGTCCCTGAAAGTGACTTAAGTCATACCCACAATGTTATGGTACCTGTGAGGTGGAGTGTGTATAATAAACTGTTGAATAATAATATGTAATATATATATATACAATTAATAATAATACTTGTATCAGTCTCAAGTTCTCATTAATTATCTTCTGGTTTATATTGTAATGTGCCTTTACATTAGCTTGCTCTCGTGTGACTTGGTAGATGTGAAAATGTAAGTTAATGGAGCATTACAGATCCACAATACAGTGCTAGTGGTCTTTAAACAAGAGAATGTTTGCAGTCATGCACATTTCATGTAGGATAGTTGGTTGTGTTGATCTTTACTCAATTGTTAAGATTTATGTAGTTACCCTTTTTTCCACGTAGACACATTACACTGTAAAATAAATAATATATAACTCATAGAGAAAAGGATGGTATTAAAAACATTTTATACTTTAATAAAAATAGCGTCTCTGCACATAACGCTGTTTGACGTGTATTTGGGGTTGAAAAGGATCTCTGCCTAGGTGCCTGGGCAAGATTCTCACCTTCACGTCGATAGATTCACGCACTCTGATTGGTTGATCATAGGGGCGATCATGATGGCATCAAACTCCTCAAACGCTCCAACTGCTCCAACACATCCCATTCCTCCAGCTGCATTGCTATAGTCGCATCCATGTTTGTTTTTACCAGCCATTGTCGTCACGTCTGGTTCCTGTTCCTCTCCTCTATGTTTAGTTTTGGTGCGATATGATTTTTTTCAAACACTGTCTCCCACGCTGTGTACGGGATTTCAACAACATGCTACTCGCACATCAACACAGAAGTATAGAAAATTAAATGTAAGTGCCACCACATTGTTTACATTTGTGCTTTACATTATGTTTACATTAAGTTTGACTCTAAAATGCCCTTGAGACTGATGCCGTTTGGACAGGAAGCATTGTACAGTGTCTGATGTCTGGCGGCCCAAAAGAGCAGTTAATGTGCTCTGTGTGGCACCTTGGGGCGATGAAGTCTCAGCTGAAGGTGCCCCCTAGGTGCATCAGTTCATCACAGAGGGGGGTGATGCTGAGGGGGTGGACAGTATTGTCTAGGACTGAGTTTAATTTAGTGCTCAGCCGCTCCTCCGCTCCTGCCTCCAGGGCGTCCCGGCTCAGCCTTACAATAGAGCTGGCTTTCTTCACCGGTTTGTTAATCTTGCCTGTCTCCCCTGCTTTGGTGCTGCCTCCCTCAGCACAGCACCACAAAGAACACTAGTAGAAAGTGTAGTCTGTTTCTTACATTGAAAGACCTGAGCCTCCGCAAGAAGAAGAGTCTACTCTGCCCTCCCTTGTACAGTGCCTGCGTATAATGAGTACAGTCCAAATTTTGCTGAGTCAGGGTTTGGTGGTAGCTTGCCCGGGGTGCAATTGGATGTATTACTGAGTTTAGGATTTTGAGCGAGGTCAATAATAATATCAATTTTATTTTTTATTTTGCTGCTGTAAAAAAAAAAACCTTGTCTACTCTCTCAGTACCCAATACATAATCAATCCTAAGTTTTTGTATATCATGGTGTGCTCAGTCACTATACTTCCTAGCATGAATTTATGTTACAGAGAATCAGCTAGTTTTTAAAAGGTCAAGATTTTGGTATTTTCCAGATTCACAGTCAGTGCCCATGTTTTGCAAAAACTGAAAAGGATACTGAAGCTCTGCTGTTAACCTTTGGAGAGAGAAAGAAGAATAAGGCCAATAGCAAAGATCACACATTTGACCTCTGTGCACTGCAGTGTGGAGACCTGGTGTGGATTTTTGTAGCTGTTCTGCTAATTCATTTTTGTATAAATTAAAGAGAGTTGGGCTCACACAGCAGCTCTGCCTCACTGTCTGGAGGAGACAGAACTTTTGTTTCCAGTTGTAATTGCACATTTGTTATTGATAAATTGTTTAATTAAATCATATGTTTTGCCCACTTATGCCACTCTGCAGTAATTTGTTGGAGAGCCTCTCATGCCAAATGGAATCGGAAGCTTTTTTTTTAATATATTAAATTAAATGACAAGGCAGACTATGTCCACACATTACCGTTAGTAGCGAAGACACTCACTACCACAGGCAAAATTCAGCTACCACAGGAAGGTAAATAGCACCACAATGCTTTCTTTTTCCTGGCCTAAATGTTTATAACTGTTGCTGTAATTTTGTTACATTTTAAAATAGAAAAATAATATGAAAATGTGCAATTTAAATGAAGAAGCTCCCAGACACTGTCCACTTTACATGCAATTACAAAACAGGTTTTATTGGGAACAATGTTTCCGTACAAAGACCTTCATCAGGTTATCTGTTTGAGAAAGAAGATAAAACATGACAAGCTGTTAGTCATAGTGGCAGCTTTAATCAATACTGGAGCACTGACTGGAGCACTGAGAGCTCCATTTGTTGCATTTTTATCATAGCAACATTATCATCAGCCACGTGCAACAAAAACTGAGCGGGTGAGAGAAACAGATTAAATGAGAGGGAGGAATAATAGTCTTACAGGCCAGCAGACAGCAACCTGCCAAATCCTGATCACTGTCTCTTTTTCTTTTAGGGTCAATTCAAAACTTTTCCCCTTTGGAAACTGAAATCCATTTTGTTCAGCTCCACCGCCCAACTCCCATATCACTGGAGATGTGCCCTGGAGTGGTATGCTAACATCGTTTCCAGGTGACTTGGCTGTGCAATGAACTTATTGCAGGGCAGAGCACCATTTTTAGGTTCGTCAGTTTGTCTGTTGCCTGCCGCTCACAAGTTGTGGAGAAAGCTGTGAGCCCATTTCTGTTCTGTCACACACTAACTGAGGGTGGATCAGCATAGATCAAAATCGTTCTTTTATTTCACATTCTCTAAGCAATTCATACAGAATATCCATATCACTGCAATAAAAAACGTGTGTAAATTTAATGCAGCTTTTTAAAAAATGAATTTGAAACCTCTTAGATTCAGCATAGCAGTGATGGAATATTTATTTTGATGATATTCTTTTTTAGGCTGTATACATTCATATCTTTGAAAATTTAAGAGTATTCAAGAGCTACGCCCTGCAGGCTTTCTGAATGCATTATGATTATTATCATAGGCAACAGATGAATCATGCAATACAAATCCTCTATCTCTATGCTCGTCATAAAAAAGCCTGCTTGTAATGTTTAACTCATTCATCAAGTTCATTTAAAAATATGGTACATTGTCAAACTCCAAAAAATATATCAGACATCTAGAGTACATTTTGGAATAGGATTTAAACTACACACGACATAGACAGCATGTCTTTCTGAAAAATATTATGAGGATTACAGCATTTTTCATTTTTTGACAAAAAGGGGAATGTTGCCTCAGCTGGGAAAATTGTCCATGGCCTCAGGAAATTACCAAAATTATTTTTTGTGTCGTTTGAGTCCAGCTTATCCCCCTCTCTCCCATCTTTCCTGTCTCGCTATACTGTGACTGTCCAATAGAGCAGAAAATGCCCCCCGTAAAAAAGAATTATGAAAGCTCTAAGAATCCGTTTTATTACACATGTTATCTGATCTAATCAATAGCTGTTATAGTAAAGCACTTAGACTACTTAGTCCTTTGACTACACAGGATTAGATTTCAAAATTACAAGAAAAGTTCTTTAAGGAGTTGAATCTTAAAATATGCAACCAACCTTTGACCGCATTTTAAATCTTAGAAAAATATATTTTACATATATATCTTATTTCCTTTTCAAAATCTTCCAAACTGAATAGAACAGGGTTTTCTTATTGAAATTATTGCCAGGTGAACGTGAAAGTTGTCAACTTTGAAAGCAGATCACTGAATTTAAATTACTGACAAACTTCACAGATGAAACTGTCCTCTTTGAATAAGCCATTGGGCCTCATGCAAGAACCGTGTGTATGCACACATTTGATCTTAAAAAATGTTCATGTACAAGTTAAAGGATAACAATGGTGGAATTTAACTTTTTTCATACCGCCATTAATGTCCATAAAAAGACTAAATTCACTGATGTATTTACCACAGTCAGAAGCTGCTGTCTGTTCTACAGCAGGTTTGCCCGACCTCCCGCCAGTCAAAGGCTCCCACTGTTCCCATCAAAAATACATTAACAACAGCAGAGACGTACTGCTGCTTTGACTAACGTAATCTATCATTTTAAACAACACATGTATTCGTTTTTTCCCCAAAACATGATTTTATAAGGCCACAATCATTGTTGCAATCATATCAAAAGTATTTCCATTCTGATCATTGCACATTTGCCTCCCACTCTGCCTTAAGTTTTGTTTTGCCTTTTCACTGCCACCAGATGTAACAGCGCGCAGTAATGGAATAAGTGAAAATAAATCCCATTAAACTCGATAATTATGTGTGTGATAAAGTCATGTTAAGAAAAACTGCAATACACAACATCATACATTACAATAGTCAATGAAGCAGTATGTTTCTGCAAAATGTATTTTTGAAACCTTTAAAGGACCCTTTAAAGGAAGTGGAATATTACAGTTTTCTTAATTGATTTGACACATTTCTCCAAACTAAGGTTCATGCTCTTAAAACACAGCCTTCGAAACAGACTCATTTTGTAAAACAGCCCACTGCAAAATAAATTGCTGCTTTCCTTTTAGATCACATCTTTACAAAAACCAAATATTGACACGTCTACTGATAAGATCATTCATTCAGATACATTCACACAAGAATACTGATGGTAAAACATGTTTATCAGAAAGTCCCACAGTCCTGTTCCATTATCGGATTTTATGGAATTTTATCCATAATTTGTTGATGAAACTTTTTCTTTACAGTAAGCAACACGTCTGCTCCCCACACATTTGGAAGGTATCACATGTAGTAGATTTGTCAGATTTGGTGATGTCATATTTACTGTAACAGTTTTACATGTTTGTCTAAGTGTGATATGGTAAGGAGGTAGAAATGTTGATGAACATGATGAATCACAGTTTGTTTCAAAAGGAACCACAAGTTTACTGTTGTAACCAATTACTTTATTCCTCATCAATCCTTTTATTTATGTATGTCAGGACAGAGGATTTATGGTATACTAGTGCAGTGCCTGTTCGCTTTGAGCCCCGCTGCTGCACAGAGCATTGTTCGCTTGTTTATTAAAAGTTTATTCATACTGAACGTCTCGCATGTCCAGTCCGACACTGCACGTCCTTGGATCCCCAGCAATACACCCGCGTGTGAAGTGTGAAGTAGATCGGACGAACAGTTCTCGAGATATGCGAAGGACACACATACAGACAGAGATTCCTTGCTTTATAGTATGATGTTGTTTTGAAATTTGCGTGAAAACAATGAACAGGTATTTTTAGAGCATTATTTAAAGGTACTGTTAGTTTTGTAAAATGGTTTAGATGGCTGTGTGAACTATTTTGAGAGCATGGACTTTTGTTTGGATATAGTATTTGGAAAACTGATATCTGATTTTGCATTTTACATGAAAACTGAGAATTTTGTTAGTTTTGCAGAATTATCATGGGTTTAGATGGCTATGTTAACTGTTTAGAAAGCACGGACCTTTGGAGAAATGTGCCAAATCAATTGAGATAAACAATCTTTATTTCAAAAAGGGCATGTGGAGTGCCAAACAAGTAGAACAGCATAAATTCTGCTCTAAGGATCTATTATTTGGATTGCTTGTTACCATCATTTTCAGTTCCTCATAATTGTTCCTGCAGTATGTTGTCTGGAGCTCTGTAAGTTCGGTCCAGAGGACAGCTGGAGTTTACACCCATCAGCGCAACTTCTCCAATTATGTAATGCACTCATCCATTTCTTATGTTTGGACCATGTCCTGTCCCCCTCCTGTGGCTGCTACCCTATGCCTGATGTTTTATGCATCTAATTTAAAATCAAAACATTTCTTTTTAACTCCACTAAATGTGCAGTTTGCAGCCTATGCAGCATTAACTGCAGTAGTTATTTCTCTCCATGCTTGACGCTTATCTGGAGCTGTAATGCCACTGCTCACTTGAAAATGCCAACTATTTTCTGATAGTAACTTAAGATGAAAGGATCTCTATCTCTGATGAAAAAGTGTTGCTCCCCTTAAGAGGCATCCTGCTGGAGGGGTCTATTTGTTTTGGGTTTTTTTTATCTCTGTCTACCTGTCAAATGCATTGGTCAGGTTTGTTGGTGTGTGCATGGTACTAAAGGTCTGCTGCCCTTATATGGGCTTACTGGGGCGTTTGCTTATGCTAAATGCAAATTGTTGGGCACCTGCTTCCAATTAAACCTTCTACTGCACACATTTTTGTTTTTCATGGAAAATAAATATTCTACTCTATTAGATTATTTAGGACCCCTGATAATGCATCAGTGATCATTTATTTTACTTTCACCCCCCCAGTCCTCAAAAACATTTTGTTGCCTGAGGGGGACACTGTGCCATAAGGGTACTAAAACACCAAGGAAAATCATGTATTTCTTTTATATGCATTTGATGAAAATCTGAAAAAAACAAGGATTTTTCCCATGGTATTTCCTTTATAATCTCGCCTGTAGAGCAGCCAGGATGTCACTACCACCATATCCATTAAGTGGAACACCAGGCGGTTTTCGACCTCATTTTTGTGCAGTAGAGGGCTACGAACAAATCAAGCATGTCTACTCTTCCCATATGCCGGTTGTACTCAAGGACCACAGCAGGACAGGACACTTGGATGACCTTTTTTCTGCCTCTGTCCCATCGCTCAACCTGTGTAACAGGATGCGCTCCAAGGTAAGCACTGAGAAGGGTCGCAGAGCAATTACTAAATTCTCAAATTTAACATACCTTTTCACCAGACCGCATGCTCCTGCTGCGCCACTCTGCGTCCCTCCCCCATTTGTTACATCATATCCACGTCAGCACCTCATTTGATTGTTTGCAGATATGACACTGGATTGTTTGAAGCTTGTGCTACAGTTACGAGAGCAGGAAAGCGACACTTGTTGCTTTGCCAGTAGTGGCTGTGTGCTCATGGGGATGTATGGCTCTGCGGGGTATAGTTGCATCTGCGTTGCTGCTGCCACTGTCCTCCTGTGGGTTTTCATTCAGTATTTCTCTATACTGCAAGGAATCCGCCCGTGGCACCTTCTCTGCTGGCTCTCCTGTGTCTTGGTCGTTGGCACCAGCTCCACTGGCTCGGTTGGGGCCTGTGTGTCCAGCACACTCAAAAGCTGCCCCCATGCTTGTGCCTTGAGCATGTCAGGAAAATATCTGTCTTTGTACCTTTTATTTAAGAGAGAACATGAATTTTGCAGGTCAAGCATTTTGGTAATCTATGATGGTATTTGTTGTTATTATGTGTTAGCCTAAATAGTCTATAGGTCAAATAAAATAGACCTATTATTCAGGCAAGATAGGCTATTGCTGTAAAGGACTGCCTGAGCTTGATTTACCTGCTCACTCCCCTGGTCCTCTGGACTGCCAAATCCCACTGTTATTGTCATGTCTCTGTTGCCGAACAATCGCACCACATCCGTCCTGTATTTCTTTTTTGGAATCCACTCCAAGTCACAAGGCAGGAACGCCAAATTTTGCGGCCTCTTTCACCTGACCAACGGACGTGTCCAATTCGTGCTGTTGTCACAGAATCCAATTTGCGGTGCAGGAACATAATCTTCACATAATTTGTGTCCACGGCTCGGAAATCAGCATTTCAGACTTCGTGCTCATTTCATGAATTTTTATGAGATCACAGTGTCATTTTTTAACCTTTTTGAAACGCTAAAGAATAAAGCTCCGGTGACTTCAGTTGTTTTGGAGAAGGCTGACATGGAGCTGTGCAAGCTAACTTGCTGTGTTATGTGGATATACAAACTTCACCAGTGTTTTGAGTGACTTTTTGAGGACAAGATAATGACCAAATTTTAAGTATTCTTTTAAAACACTCAATACGCCTAGCCTAGAGCCATTCTAAAATTGTTAATTTATTATTTTGGTTGATAATTTTAGGCTCACTGTTTCTCTCACCTGTCAATGATTGCAGCAACTGTGTAGTGGAGCTCTGTTTCAATGTCAGAGACTCTCTTGTTTACCGCTGCCAATAGTGTGGATGTTGAAGTTTTTACTCCACGGTCTGTTACAGCACTTTTGCCCAGAAGATGTTTTAAAGCCATTATTGAAAGTATGACATTGGCAGCAGATGCAGCGGATGAGCTCATTTCCTTTGTGAGCTCTTCAAAAGGTGCAAGAGGGAATATCATATTTTCAGTGCACTGAAGGTGGCATCCGCTGCGTAAGCACCCAGTGCACATTTCTGCTCAAGCTGACTTTGTGACATAAACGGTGCTGTTCCACTTTGTAGTTAGCCTATATCTTCCTGCAGCCATTTTGCAGGCTGGCCATTTGTGTCTGCACATTTTGCAATCTGGAATAGGTGAGGAAGGGAATGTTTGAAGTGGCCCATGATGCGTCTTCCAATTGCGACAGTGTCGCTGGTGCTTTGCTGTGACAGCACTCCCTCAGGTACCGCAAGCTGGAGTGTGTGGGGCAAACATCCCAAACTTGGTAAACCGGCAT
The DNA here is from genome assembly GCF_046629955.1 of Centroberyx affinis. Taxonomy (NCBI): domain Eukaryota; kingdom Metazoa; phylum Chordata; class Actinopteri; order Beryciformes; family Berycidae; genus Centroberyx; species Centroberyx affinis. The sequence goes on along the minus strand of NW_027281654.1, from coordinate 44,932 downwards.
CTTGCGTGGCTTTGATCATGTTTCGGGCATTATCTCTTAATTTGACGAGCACTTTTTCTTTCAGGAAATTCCATGACTGGAACATATTTTCGAACAGCATTGCCAGAGCTTCAGCAGTATGAGCCAGAGAATTCTTGACAATGTAGGACTGCTTTATGAATTCTCCATCAATTCACTGTGCTGTCATGCTTTACATGACATGGGGCTCACCTCTGACCTCCAGATATCACTGGTAAAGCTGATTGAGGTAACAGTGTTGTTTTCCAGGAGGCTGGCTCAGGCAGAGCATCATCTGCAAAACAACACAGACTTGGGAGAGTATATAGGGGTGTGAGGTGTGATATCAGTTTTTGGAATCCTAGGTCCTCAACAACACTGAAGGGCTGATCATCAAGCCCTATGAATTCCATTACTTTGCTTTGGCACTCTGTCGCTGCTATACTTTTGTGTCCTCTCTAAAGTAACCTGTACTAATGGCTTCACCAAGGTAGGCCTACTTACTGCCTTCCTTTCTGCTGCTGTCCTCATGAAAATGCATCTCTGCAGGGTGATGCATTTAAATGCCTTATTAAATTTGTAGTGTTACAAATTTTATTCTTGATTCCACCGTGAGGGACTTTTGCAAACTTTTGCACATGTCATTTGCGACATTTTACACTTGCTGCAAATGGCATGTGTTACAGCTGCCTTGCAGACTTTAAAAAACTTCCATGCTGCCAACATTTTTGTTTAAAGAGGAACTAAACCCCAAACCTAAATAAGCATCACCTGGTACCAAAGATAAGCGAATAGCAGATGGCAATGTCAGTAGCATGCCAACACATGTCTCCTCACTGCAGAGAATTGGCTCACGTGTTGTGCGTCATCGATCAGTTCTCCTTATCGGCCTTTAGAAAGTAATACTGATATTCGCCAATCTCATATTTAGAGTGAATTTTTGAGTGAATATCGTCCGATTTTGACTACGGGGCGATCGCTCAGTGCATCCCTACTAAAACTAGGCCCATTATTCCAGTTAAAAGGCACTAGTCACTAAAAATTTGGCACTAATACTTCACACATTGGTTCCTAATGGCAGAGGTAGCTGTTTGAATGTTTGAACCTCAATATACAGAAATCATGTAATGTGACATTGGTAAACTGCACACAGCATGCTCATGTTTACCAACCTGGACAGGCTATGATTAGGGACAAGAGAGACACAAGATCTAATGTTGGTGAGTCCAGCTTTCTCTGGACTGTGTCACTTAAGGTGAGTGGAGAAGTGTACATACCCAACACCAGAATTTAATTTGGGAAAATAGGGCAAATCTACAGGAGCTCAATCAGGGGACACTGGACACTCTTTGCTTTTGCAGCCCCACTTTATGATTTAAGCTGCTTAGTATATTTTTTACATAAAAATCTTGCCAAGAGCAGCTTTAATTTAATTGAAAAAAATTATTATCATTATAAAGGTTACAAACTAGACATTACCAATTAAAGAAACTGGTAATTGAGTTGTTTTTTTTTACCATCCAGTTTCAAGAAAGAGAGATTGAAGATACATATATTATTGATATAATTTCCACAACTTATATGGTAAGTTTAAAGCCCCTTTCCAAGTCGGTAGAGCCATGAACAACTACTATGTAAGAAAAGCTAATTTATAAGAAAATATAGCCTTTATTTAGAATACACAATAAAGCTTGGGCTATTGCTAAGCCTTTAGTCCTTACAAGACTGTTCCTTGAATTGATGGGTAAGAGAGAAAGTGTTTCCAAGAAAGTGTAGCCTAATTCCCAAGGAATTGTGCCGTTAAACTCAGGCTGTTACAATCCTGAAAGCGTGACAACTATAATGTAGTTACTTGAACTGATTTGTAATACCAGCAGTGTTTTTAAATGTAACTATGTAACCTATTTCAAATTCTAATGCAAGGTAATGTGCCTTAAAATGTGTGATCCTGATTTTATCAAGATTATGTCAGTGGCTTCCGAAACACCACAGATTTCTTGCTTAGTTTTGGCCCTAATATGCCGTTTTTAAAATGTGATTTGCAAGTGAATGGAGAAAAAGGACATAAACAAGATTTAATGTACAGAGTAGGACATGGTGATGAGGATCAATAATTAATTCAAGTAAATAATACCATTTGAGCTGTCTTCACAACAATTCAAACTCTAATTGCAAAACACCAATGAACCGTATTTTCTTTTCTAATTTAACCAAGAGGTGTCATTTGTAATTTACGGGACGAATCGAAAGAGGTTCTTGATGGCTCTGAAATCTAATTTTGTGAGACCTTGGGGATGCATAAGTAAGACCAACCTATAAGAGTGGAGAAAACATTTATTTTTTAATGCTTTTTCACTGTGGGTGTCAAACTTAATATGGAGCTTTATAAATCTCCCAGCAGTTCGGATTAAGGAAAGAAACCAAATTACTGAGAAAAGACGTCGTTAGAGGGCTACTGTTGCAAATATAGGACATGGTGAGCAGAGGTGTCATGCAAACAAAAAAAACGGAGGGTGCACAAAAGAGTGCAGGGTTTTAGGGTCCTCACCTAGAACATTTTTAAAGGTAGAGAAGGTGAGGTACATAGAGAGGTAGAATGAGAGGTGTAGAGAGAGAGAGAGAGAGAGGGAGGGGGGGTAGAGAAGTAGCGAGACAGATAGAGGGAGGTATATAGAGAGAGGCAGCGAGAGCTATAGAGAGATAAGTAGGCCTAGATAGAAAGATGAGGGAAAGAGAATAAAAGAGAGGCAAGGAAAGAAAGAAAGAAGAGAGAAGGAGATGTGTTATATAAATATTTTACTTAACTTAACTTACTTAAATCTGTTTTTGTAACTCGGTTATCTCCTACTTTAAGTAAATACTGTATATGTATAAAATAAATATAAATTATTTGTAATTTTGTGTAAGTTTGTGCTTTATTCACTTCCTCACTCATGTTTAACTTACTATGAGCTGTTTGATATTTTCTTCCTCTGCTCTCCTGTTCTCTCTCTTGTCTTCCATTTCCCCTCAAAATGATTTCTTAGATCATTTAGCAGAAATATTGTACACAGAGCCTGCATTTTTGCGGACTGACTGTAATCTCTGGCCTACTTAGTTACGAAAATGTCACTATTCAGTATTTGTAACTCACCCCTTCCTCCTCTACTATTGGTCTCTTCTGTTCTCTCCTCCTTGTGTTCTCTTCGTCTCATCTTATTCCTGCTCCTCACTCTTCTGCTCCTCTCTCTCTCTCACACACACACACACACCTGCTCTATCAAACAAATCATCACCTGCTATAATTATGCCGGTACCAAAGACACTTGTGGCATAGCTACGCCAGCATTTAGACGTTGAACCATATAGCCTTTAACCAACACCAGCAACAGCAAGTCTTGCATAGATCTACATAGATTATTGTTGATAGCTAGTTAAGTTAGCTAGTCTATATGTTAGCTAACTAGTCATGTATCCAGCCCTGTTGGGGCTAGTACTACACTGAGTGGGTGCTAGTCCCAAGGCGTTCCATCAAGAACTTTGCGGAAAAAATCTTTGCGGCACTTTGCGGCACTGACTTCATGTGGACAAGGTTTCCAGACCAAAATTACATTTTCTGAAATCCTTGAACCCTTTTCTGTTACATGGCACAACTGGAACACTATGGGAGGGGAAGGGGTGCACTAGCAGGGGAAAAAGATTCACACACTATGCTAATATTATTAAGAACTCAATTGTAAAATTGGAATTGTAAATTACAATTGTAACTGTAAAATTGTAATTAATTACATTTTTGATATGTCATACTCAGGGGTAAAAATTATATATTAATTTGCAAAGTTAATATTAATTCATTCATAGCCACAGTCCAACTCAGAGGGAAAAAGAAAAAAAAATCCCTGCATGTCTATGTGCATGATGCCACTGATGGTGACATGTGAGGAAATCTAATTCATTGGGGACAATTTATAAACTCTGAGCTATTATTTGTATTATATGTGATATGTGATATATATATATACTGTATATATATATTATATGTGAAAATTATGTCTACTGCTATTACAATGCACCTCAACCTGGCATCAGATTTATATTCATACAGACACAAACACTGGACTTTGTACATCCACACATCATCCAGCTTTGAGGTAACAAGTTGTTCTTGCATAAGACATTAACAGAGCTATTTGATGTTCCTAATCTCACAGTGGAGAGTCATTTTAAAGCATCCAAGCATCCAAACCTTCTTTATTTGCAGGTTAATCATCAAGATCCTCTGATCCACCGCAGTCATGCTGCTACTGCAACATTTATGAGTCCACAGCAACCACTGAATCTAAATGAAAAGTGGATTTCTTTTCATTTTGTGTTTGATCTCACAATTATGCCCTGCTAATGTGGCACTTGCCATCCATTTCGAAATTGTACCTGCACCTGTACGAGTGTGTAACCATGTGCTGAAATCTGACTGACTCCATTTTTATAAAATTTACAAAATGCCATCATTATGTGCTGTGTAATCTTACATTCTAATCAGAAGAATAATTAGAATCAGTGCCATTTTATTCTTCAACACACATATAGGAATTTGTTTCGGTGGCAAATTCCTGTGCTGTGTTTATTGTGCTTGGTGAATAAACTGATGAATAATGAAGATGATAATGAAGCAAGGGCATGTTTGCCCATCGAAAATGATAAATTGAATTACATGGTATCTTACAAATCACATCAATGATCTTTGTAAATTAAATCAATAAAGAAATTCATCATTATCATCCAGCAAGGTTATCCATAAACTGCATGGTCCTTGAAAAGACACAGAACAGATGTCTCCTATTAATTGTCCTACAAGAAGGATGGGGAGAACAGACATGAGTAGTATGTATGAATGAAAACTATGAGGAAAAAGTAAGGATTACAACACTGTGATGGTGTGCAAAGTAAAGTTGGGCTCCAAAGCTCCAAAAATCTCTCCTTCTGTCCTCCACTCCCTCCTTTCCTCCATGACCAGGAAACTGATGATGGTGCCGCCATGTTGCTTGTAGTCCCAGTAGTGAACGAGACAAAAGAAGCCACTGCTGAAGTCTCCTTTGGTGGAGGATGCAGTCTTTTCAGTTTTGGGGGGGTTGACCTTGCTGTCAGCACGCCCAGAATATGATATCATTGACAAAACTTTAAAAAACATGGCAGGGGAATTACAAGCTCATAAATCTGAGAACAACAGTTAACACAACTCACAGTTAATGTTACAGTCAGCGCTATTTTCCAACTTGTAACATTACTAGTTAATGTCAGCAGCTCCAGGTTAATTGCCGTATATATTTTCCACTGGGTGTGCATAAAAACTGATGAGGTTATGAGGTGTATTGTGGGCTTAAGTTACATCAGTTATCATAGGGCCACTTCATCAATAGCAGATGTCCAATTTTGATGATGGAGTAGCAAATAAACCCAAATGGCCTTCACTTTCCCTCACTCCTCCTCTCCTCTGCTCCATTCCTCCTCTCCTCTCCTCCAAGTAAAAAAGCTTTGGGATGCACCCTTGGACTTGCTGATGGAAAAACAAAGGACGTTTCCATTGAGAAGATTGTCTCCATGCTAAGCTCTGCCTGTGCACCTCAGAGGGCAAAGGAATACATACAGCAGTGTGAAATTGGACAATTCATTAGAAAATGCAATGAAGCATTGCAGGACCCGCAAGTCATGTGCGTTACATCAGCTGATTGTCAGCTGATCCAAACAAACACCAATCACGTTCAGCACCTAAAATAAGGTGGTCCATTTAAAGCTAGGGTAGGCGACTTTGGAGAAGCAAGCAATTTTAGGCAAGAATTTGAAAGTACACAACAAAAAAATCCTCCCTCTCTGCTCCCTCCCGTAACTCTTCCCTCCAAATGAGACTCAGGCGCTGAATGAGAGCGGGGGAAAACTTGATAAATTCAAATCTTTTATGCAAAACACAGTTCTACCAGCTCAATCTAGTTGTATCGCCAGCAAAAATATTACTATATTCCAGTGTCCCAGTGCACATTCAGTTTGGATTATGGCTTTCACCTCATCTCTTCTGTGAATATATTCGTTTTCTCTCTGCAGTTTGCAGGACAGGCAGGACTAGACCAAGTGATTGACAGGGAGCGGGACGCCCCTACCTGTCAATCACACAGGGGACACCCTGATTTATTGATAGCTGTCGGGATGTAAAGAGAATTTCAACAAATATAACCAAAATTGTTCTAAAATAAATTGCCTACCCACATTCACCCCTGTGGTTTTTATCATGTTTATAAGAGAAGCAAGAAACCAAACTTGGATAAACTTTGCATCTCACATAGCTGTTTGTCTGCAATTTAAAATAATTCTGATCTTTGATATCAGCTTGGGACATCCCTGATATGAATCATTAATAGATGGTTGACTGGGTTTCATTTTCAATTCAGGTTATTTCTGGAAATTCAAGTGTGTATTTTTGCATATGCATGAAGGTGCTGACATGCTGCCGGCTGTCACCTCAGTGAAAAGCACATGCATTAAAGGAATAGTTCACCCAAAAATTTAAATTTGGTCATTATCTACTCATCCTCATGCCAGTACAAACCTACATACCATCACGAGATGGAGGTCACGCACTGTCGCACCATGGCTGTGCAAGGATTGGTAATGCGGATGTAAATACAGTGCCGATCGACTCGATTTTCATGAAATAACAGATCAAATGTAGTTTTTTTCCACTCACAGAGTGATCGTATGGCGTCAGAAGACTTGGATTATACTACAATAGCTGTATGGAGTCATTTTATAGACATTTGTTGCCCTTTTTGGCCTCCATTTACTGCAATTGTTAGGAAGAAAGCTCCTCCAGCAGTGAGCCTGGCAAACTCCAGGTACATTGTATGAAGAAAAAACACTCACCCGAGTTTGTACTGGCATGAGGATGAGTAGATAATGACCGAATCTGAACTATTCCTTTAAGATTGCAACATGCTGTTGCTCATAGGCTCACTGTTGCTTGGTGGTGTCTGCCTGGTTCTGCTATTTTAGTGGTCCATGCCCTACCCACCGAATCTCAGTGAAATTTGAGCAGGGAGCATCACGCTTGTGATGCATTTCGGAGCAAGCTCCTTCATCAGGGCATTGGCCATTAAATGATTGAAGGGAACATGTTGCCGCCCTGAACCATTTTTCCTGTTTTAGATATTATCCCCAGGACTGAACACCCCTTTGGCAGTCAATTGTATGCTTTTTAAATATCCTGCAATGGATGCTGGAAGCGCTAGCACTGATAAGCTTTTGGAAGCACTGAGAATTAACCAATTTTCCTTGGGGTTTCAATTGCTGACATTCTCCATGAATATCATCGGGTTGTCTTTCATGTCTTTCAGTCTTATTGCATGTCTGAAAATATGTTTTTCACTGCAGTAGGGCATGTTCTGTGTACTTGTAAAATCTTTACCTCTACCCCCTCCCTCTCCTTCTCCAGTGCCTCCTCTTCCTTTTGCTCTTTCATCTTCATCACATCCTCCACCCTCTTCCTCCAGCGCTCTCATTGCCGTTTTCACCAGCCCCTCCTCTTGCCTGACTCTTGGGCTCTTCCCTGCTGTCAAACTCAGTAAATATGTAAATTTAGAAGGCGGGACAGCATGGGAGTCAGGCAACCAGGGTCTCATCAGCCATCTGCAAATTCCCAGCCCAGTTTGCTTAAAGACCCGGTGCACATAATTCATCAAAATTAACATCAGTTATAACCCTGCAGTATCCTAAGCACTCCTAATTTGTTTGCTCTCTCTCTCTCTCTCTCTCTCACACACACACACACACACATACACACACACACATACCTTGTCCCCATTTCTCCCACTCAGGAAGAAAGATAACGTGATATGAGGGACTGACGGTCTCCGTTACGAAATGTCAGACAGGCAATTGATGTATGCCAGCCTCATTCATCAATGTTTTAGTGTTTACTAAAGCTTGAAGCTATTTACCTCAGATACTGTTACAAAACGATTAGGAATACTTTGTTTATGAGAAACATGTTTAAGTCATAGATACTTTTCTTTTTTTCTTTTCTTTTTTTTTTTTTACAAAATATGTTCCTTTTCACCTTCTTTAGCCTATGAAGATGATAGAGGTTTTGGTATAACATGGATTGAGGATATATAAGCAAGGCATAACGTTGCACTACAAAAAGTACGGCATTGTTTTTGACATAGCAGGGATCACCACTTTCCTGGCTTTTGCCTTGCAATGTAGCCTATAGTAGATAAAACTTTTCCAATCCATTCTGTCAATCATCCTCACACCATAACATTTTCACTTGACACCCCACGTAAAAGACTAGCACATTCCTTCCTAAGGTGTCTGTCTGTCATCCTGATATAGCCTCTTCTCCGTCAATCACTGAACACACACTGCTGTTTCGACTAGCACCTGAGCAAACTGTTGAGTGAAACTTTCTCCACAGCCCCATGTTTGATTCCTATAGCAAATTCCTGTTGTTGCATATGAGACACTTGTGATAGAGAGGAAACTAAGTGTGACAGCTGAATGATTGAATGAACTGAATGATTCATGGATCAAGTGATTCAATCATCTCAGGTGGTAATGGCGTTTTTGAGAAATATTTGTCATCATGTTGTTTCTGTTGACCGATATTACCAGTCTAAGGCAAGATATTAAGTTATGAAAATGTGTTATATAAACCATGATTCTGCAGGTAGTTGTTTTTGAGTCTGCAGAAGTTATTTTAAATGAAAATGTCTAGGCGGAGCAACATGGCATATACTGCATTATTTAAAGCATTTGATAACAATGATAATAATAATAAACTTTATTTCTATAGCACATTTCATATATAAAACGGAGCTCAAAGTGCTTCACAATTTACCAATAAGTTAAAAACAAATAAAAATACAAAAAAAAACTATAACTATACTATAAAAAAGTGCTGCCTCATCCCAGCATCCCAGCATATACTACTTTCTACTTTTACTACTTCTACTTTTTTCCTGAGCACTTTCTATTCTCAGCAGGAGCCTATTTTTGCTTAAGCATGCAGTGATCCAGCCACTCTTTTAAAAACAAGCCCAGATCCCTCAATTTACATCCTCTACAGTCTTTTCTCCAAAAAATGTCTCCACTCAAATTATAGCTTTCACAAATCAAAATTATATATTATATTATATTATATTATATTATACATTATATCCCAGAGATGTTTCAGTCTGGTCTTAGAACAATGCACAGCATGCACAGCAGAAGATGATTTGGGTGAAAGTTGTATTAGCTTCCCGACAAGTAGGAGGGGAAATGGCTTGGTCAGGACCGATGGTCAGCACAGATTATCTGGTAGTGTGAAGGGTTTACAGATTCAATTTTAACCAAACCGATCAATTTAGAGTCTGATCTGAGCCACACTGATCATATCATATTTAATATTTACGACCCAACATCTGGGCAGGTCCTGTGGTGTGTGGGGATCACAGATTCAATCCAAGAGTGGAGACCGCTATAGCCAATGTGAGATGAAGAACAAAATTCAAACTTTGCATATGAAACACTCACACATACATGCATACTACAAAATACACACATACATATGAAATATGTACATATGAAACACTCATATACACATATGAAATATTTGCACACACATACCAACACATAAATATATGAAATACATGCACGTAACGTATCTTTGTAAAATACTTGCATTATGTATGTGTGTGCAAGTGTCACGTGTGTGTGTGTTTGAGTGTGAATATATGAATATAACTGAGATACATGTCCATGCCATTTCTGTTTGGATGCAGAGGTCAATGTGGAAGAACTTGACTGTCCTGTGCGATGTATTTGACCGCCAACTGCGAGCCAGGTCTGATCGCCCGAAGTAATAATAATAATAATAATAATAATAACCTTTATTTGTATAGCACCTTTCATACACAACATGCAGCTCAAGGCTCATAAGCGCCCGACCTCACTAATGCTGTTGTGGCTGAATGGAAGCAAATCCCAACATCTATTGGAAATCCTTCCAAGAAGAGTGGAGGCTGTTATAGCAGCAAAGGGGGGACCTACTCCATATTAATGCCCATGATTTTGAAATGAGATATTTGACAAGCAGGTGTCCACACACTTTTGGCCATATAGTGTATTTTACATCTGTGTGCATGTGTTTCATATATTTATGTGTGAGTGTAGTATGTAGGCTATAGTAAAAATGTTAAAGTCCCTACGTGTATCTGATTATATCATCCTCCAATTCACTTTGATAGCATAAAAGTTTGTCTTTAGAAAAATGAGACCATCATGGAGATAACTGGTTTATGATTTGCTTTCAGTCTGTTCATTCTCTGTATCCCCCCGGTACGATTTGGCGCGAAAAGTGCCACACTGACTTACGGCAGAAAGGAGACACCTCAACTAAACCAGGAAGACAACAGACGCAGTTTGATTGCAGGCTAGTTGCTTAGATTGAACAGCGTGAGGCTAATCAATATGGCAGATGGAGTCAACATGGAAGACAGGACTCTACTGCATCCTCAGCAACAAAACAAAACAAGAAGCCTCTACAGAGGAGGCTAAAAGAACGAAGTAGGAGAGGGAGGGGAGCGCGGGACCGATAGGGTTGACGTAACCATTCCCCGGACCATTACGGACCCGGACCCATTACCCGTTCCTGGCACACAACGGATCCATCGGTGTGGAGCACCGTTCTATAATAGGCTAAAAGAGCTAAGAAGGAGAGTGACAAAGCACGGGGTCAGACCAGAGCTCTGGGAGCTGAAGGGGTTTAAGACCGGCATAGAGCTGGCTTTCTTTCTCCTACACATGTAAGTGAAAAACCAATAAGGGTTAGATTCACTTGTCGGTACATAGCCGGCTGCCGACAAAGAATGGGGCTACTTATCACATTTGCCTTGGACAATAGCAAGGGAGTGTTAGCTCGCTTACGCCAACTGAGCAAATTGGAAAAAATTCCTACTGAGAGACACCTGTTACTAAATCACATATTTTACACAAAGTACATATGCGGTGTGATGATCTCCACCACAATACATATCCATCATCCTGCCTCTTCTCAGTCACTTCCACACACCCACCTCTCTTGTCAACAAGTAGCCTAATGGCTCCGTTTACCAGCTTTGAGACAGACCAGCCCCCTTCCTCCTGTCCAGTGTGTGTGTTGGCTGTAATCGTGGCATTTAAAGTCCACAGTTACCATCTGTTTGCCTCAGTTGTGTCAGGTTGATGTGTCCTGTCTTCTTGATTGGCCGTAATCACCACATTTAATACAACTCTATATTCCAGTTATGTTACTTGATGTGTGTCAAGTCTAGCCTGTTAGCGTTAGTGTAGTGTAGCATTTTCCATCAGCTGCAGCTAGTAGCATCTAAATAGTAAAATGTTGGATAGGCTATGTTCACAACAACAGTGAGCCCCAAACACCTGTTAACCCAAATTCTCACAATAGCAAACTACTTCATAGTACAGTGCTGTCATTAGAAATAATATAGAAACTAATGCTTGAGCTACAGCTGTATAGCTGGGAGGGGGGTGTTGCAAACGTCGCTTTTTTGGCACTATCACAGAGAGTCACCAAAGTCAACAATTTTCAGATCCTACACATAGGGTCTTTAAGAAAGAAAGAAGGAAAGAGGAAGAGAAATCCAAAGCTAAAAGAGTGAAAGGGCTCCTTATCAAAGCCTCCACCCTCACTGAGTGGTGTCCAAGTGGGAGCCAGCAAATCAGATCTATTTGCTGATAGACCTCTTTCATTGCTGCCATTTCATTTCCCGGCAAGGAATGGTTTGGTCTTGTTTCTGCCAGAGGGGTGGAGGCTCTCCTAAGAGATGTTTTTGCATTTGCACCACTCTGTTCAAATTTTTTTTTGTATGTAGTACCAGCACACTGTCCGATGAAAACCTTGTATATTCAAAAAGTAAACTTTCATTGTCAACTTTCACTTCATGTAAGGAAGTTGAAAATTGAAAACTGGAGTTACATGGTTTTCACACGCCATGCAGGGAAGAACGGGAGGTGAGAGAGGTAGAAGTCAGAGGAAAAATAATAACGTGCTTGTGGGGGGCTTTTAAAGTTACACAGAGCAGTCACACAGAAGATGTTCACTTAAGTTAAAGTACTGTTCAGAGGCTCATTGTTCCTCTCACTGTGTTACCTCTGACTTCATTTCCTAATTACCACCTCTCAGATGCACACACAGGTTTTGTAGGGGGATTAGTGCAGTCCTTGTCTTGAAGGTTAACAATGGAGGTTTTAGGGAAGTCTTTGTCTGCGAAGTTCATTTGAGGGTCATCGTCTTGTATGTGGGGAAATGTAGAGGTTTAAAAGTCAATGGGCAGGTTAAGTCATAGACATGTCACAGCTGAAGTCATAAGTTGGGGGCACACACACACACACACACACACACACACACACACACACACACACACATACACATTCAAACACATAAACCTGAACAACCAATCTAAACGATATCTAGACCATCATCTGTCTTTCATCCATCTGGCCTTCTAAACAGAACACAGTTATAAGTAAACCTTGGTGTTATCTCTGTGTGCTGGACGTGATGTTCAGCATTTATCTCTTCCCTTTTAAAGGTGAAGTGATCCCTAACTCGCCTCATCACTCTGGAGCCCCTTTTGTCCGGTTCTATATCCTGGCCTCTTCGCCGCTCTTTCTGCCAGTCAATCATTCTCTCCTCTGCTTTCTCTCTGTATCTCTCTGTTTTGTATCCAACCCCTGTGGTGAAGATCCCAGAGGCAGATTGCTGGAGATGAGCAGTCCTTGTGCAGTAATAGCCTATTACAAGTCTTTTCTTACACATTGTCCTGGTCCTCAGCCGGTCCTGTTACTCAGTCACTCTGTCAATGAAGCCACCTAATCAACAGAAAATGGCCAATTCTACAGCGGGACACTGAGTCCCAGACACACACACACACACACACACACACATACACGCGAGTAAATCATAGAAACACACACAAGCCTTCTCTTCTCGTATTCACCTCTTCTGCTGAATTTGTGAATTTAAACAGATTTCTTTTTTTACAATCGCTCATGCAAGCTAAATCAAATCACTTTTTCTCTTCCCTTCCTCTTGAGAATTCATTAGCCCCACTCTCTGTCAATTTAAACAGAACTTCTCATTATATGTTTCTCAGCAAAGTCTGGAGGAAACACACAGTCATCAGCTTTGTAATAAGGCAAATAAATTCATTTACTACTGTTTATGTTCAATCAGTTCTGTAATAATGTCATACACTTTAAACTCTAATTTAATATGGAATATTAGAAAAAAAAAAAAAAAGTGAGGAAATATGCATCAAAAGCCTCCTCACATGAATCTGTTTATCAATTATTCAGTTGTTCCCCTGTGCAAATGGGAAAGCAATATCACCATGGCTTATACAGATCTGTTTTATTTATTATCAGAACCCTATCTTTACTCTCATTCCTGCTTACTCTCTCTCTCTCTCTCTCTGCCTCTCACTCTCTATCTCTCTAGCTCGATGATTGTATGTCTTTCCTCTCTCACTGTGTGCCTCTCCCTCTCTCTATCTCTCCTGTTCCCCCCTCATGCACTTTAAATGTAATTGAATTCTCATCAGCGTATATTTATATGGGTGACATCTTCCTCAGTTTTAAATTACATCTCCAATGACTCTTTTCTTGAGGGATAAAGGAAAAACAAACAAACGCGACTATTTACAATGTTTGCATTTAGGAAAAAAAAATAAAAATCAAGCAGGATCCTTTATAAATATATTCAGTAGTGGCTTCGGGCAACACAGCAATACGCAAATATGACTGCCTGTCTAGCTCTGTTATCACTGATGGTGTATATGTGTGTGTGTGTGTGTGTGTGAGTGTGTGAGTGAGAGAGAGAGAGAGAGAGAGAGAGAGCAGTCAAGGTAAGTTTGTGTCTTCACTCGGCTGTTTAAAGCTTTACTGGCGATGATTGCTGTGGTGCCATGCAGAGCTGAAACCAAAAACAAACAACAAAATTCCAATTCACCTCAAGTCAAGTTTCCATCTTCCTACTTTTAACACACTTTCTCCCAAGAAAGCAGAGCAGCATCTACCGCCCAACTCAAACCAATACCGCCCTACCTAAATCAACATTTCAGAAGACATCACCACCCAGCCCAAATCAACACTGCAGAGAAGGCATTATCACCACCCAACTAAAATTAACATAACAGAAAATTTGTCACCCAAACCAATTCAACATTGCAGAAAACATTATCTCCCAGGCCAGAACTAAATGAACATCACAGAACACATTATTACCAATAAGCCCAAATCAGCATTACAGAAGAAATTCAACTCAGCAGAAGTCGTTGCATCTGAATTTCATTTCTCTTTCTCTGTAGAAGGCACAGTCCTGCTTTAATGCATATTGATAAATCCCCCCTCTTTCCCTTTATTCTCCTGATGCCTGTCATTAAATACACACCAGCCCATCATTGTCCAGAGTCGTATCAGTGAAAGTACAGCTCTGTACGAGCTCTGGTGTTTACCTCTGACAATGACAGTTTATTAAACTTCTCTCCTTACTCTGCACTAAGGCGCATTATCAATACAAATTGAAACCTGCTGTAGTGGAATACCATTAAATTAGGACAAATAATTGGTTCCCTTTCTTTAGGGGGAGAACAGCTGAGTTCAGCAGCAAGTAAATTGTAGGGACAGCGAGGATTATGTTCAAGTTATCTTTCTTTTGACACTTTACACTCAACTTTTTTCCTATACTCCCTGTTACCAATAATGACAGGCTTTTTGTCACATTCTGAGGACAAATGAGGTGCTGACATATGCACACCATGTTCTAGGTAATCTGCACGTCAACAGTGCAATGTTTAGCCAAGACAAACACTCGCTCACTCTCATTTCTTCCTCTGCTCACAGACACATTATCACAAGAACCCACTGTCATTGAATTCCCTTAAATTATCATAAATTATCGGCCATCTTTTTTTAAATGGTTTAACGACAGGATAATTGCATGGACAATAACACGGAAAGTTAAGGTTATCATTTTTTGACACGTTTCACTCTAGTTTTCCTTTTTCTACAAGACACAAACTGACAGGTTCAATATTGGTGGTCAGGTGGTCAATACTGTCAAGTACTGTCCATTCTTTATAATACTACACCAGTGCTAGAAATGCAATCATTGTACAATGGTGCTTTAGATAAAAGCATCTGCCAAATTGTATATGAATGTTACATGCAATGAATAAATCAAATTAAATCATAGGGTTAGAGTGTGTGTGCGTGCGTGTGTGTGTGCGTGTGTGTGTGTGTGTGTGTGTGTGTGTGTGTGTGTGCATGCATGTGCACGTGTCCATGCAGGTATAAGATGTGTATTCAAAGAGAGGAGTGAGAGACTGAGTGTGTTGTTTTACCAACTGAAATGTTCATTAAGTTTAGAAATACAGAGATGGGTAGCAAATGTGGAAAACCAAGCAATATTGCAATATACTGTATGTAGTATAAGTAAATAGTGTTAAAAGACATGTGATGAACCATAATGCCATTGGGACGGTGAGAGGATGCGGTCTGAATCTTCACAAAATAAATACAAAGGTAAGGAGCAATAACTTTGCTTTTTGTTGATATTTCCTCTGTGGCATGATATTTGTCTTGAGTATACATATTCTGACTGTATCTCATCTCAAAATAAACCTTTTTCATTCTAACAGGGAACATGGAATGATCATGATTTTAAAAACACTTTCAAATTTAGGTGGAATAATACACTGATGGTTTTATTATCATTAACTACCAAATAATGTATGAACTATATGACTACAAAGACAAAATTCTAAAATGTTAAAATATATCATAGTTTATTCATATAAAGTTGTTGCTTCTATCACTAGACAGTACTCCTTCACTGATGCAAGGGCAAAACCACAGTGTTTGGTTTAAGTTCATAGGACATGGTAGAATTTACATTTCAACAAAACATGGACCATAAAATGCTACAAAAATGCATCAAGTACCACTGTATCAACAATATTTTTGTCATCATGACAGGACATAAACGCTGAAGTAATCTTTCTCAGTTTTACTGATGCAGTTGCTGCTATTTTGCTTTGTAGGGCAGAACGGCACAGTAGATTAATTTCTAGACAATTTTTGAGGAGCTTCACCACAAAATTATTCATGAATTCAAATCCCATTTTGCTGCAGTATATTTTCGCCAGCATGTAAAATGTATTTCCTTGTTATTAATATACCTAGCATAGCTTGACATTTCTTTGTAGCCATTTTGCTGTCACATGATTTTAATCAAGCATGACAAAAGGACAGAAAGGTCAAATTGACAGACTACTGCTGAGAATGAAATAGGAAATGTCAAGTGCATCTTCTTTTTTAGACAAGAAAGAAAATGTAATATCCACACTTATGCTTGGTTCTATTATGGAAAAAATGATTGCAGTGCATGCTGAATGGAGCACTTAGCCATTTGTAATATAATAAAGGGCTTTATACGAGGATTATTACATTATCATAAGAATCTGTAATGGTCATTTGCTTTGATATGGTGAGTGCTAATATTGTCTCTGCCTGTATAGCCTCTCACGGCTGCTAATTTTTAAATAGGCTACTATTTTGGAAGTCCTGAGAACAGTGTGTGTGTAAAATCCCATTTCTGGAACTGGCATTTCAAAGTTTCAGGTGTGATCACATGTTGCATTCAAGTGCCCCCGCCAACTCTCTCTCACACACACACACACACACACACACACAAACACACACACACACACAGAGACGGGGAGAGTGATGGAGAGAAAGAAAGAGATCGAGAGAGAGGAGGAGAAAGAGACAGAGTGGGCCACCAGGATTGTTCATTCCTTCCACCCTCCTCCCTAGCCGCTGTACTAATGTTGTTTATCAAGAAAAAATCATTAATGATCCACTTGAGGGAACACAGAGAGGTGGTGGTGGTGGTGGTGGTGGGGGGGGGTTGGAAAAACTCCCAGCTATAATGCCACTGAAGCATTATGACTGGCTGCCACAACATAAATCGCTGAGATGTAATAGTGTGTCATCAGGGGAACAGGCAGTTAAACAGCAGACATAAAAACTGGGATGTGAGTGTCAAATTAGTCTGCTGCTCTGGCCATTTTCAAACACTCTGAGATCAGAGACAAAGGCGCCTGACTGACTGGACACACACACATCCACACTTCCTCAACCACACTTCTCTCTCTTTCTCTCTCTCCACCTCTCCGTTCCCCTGTATCTCTCTGTCTCTCCAAAGGCCTCAGTACCTCTGCGAGTCCAACCTTCCCTCTCTTCCTTTCCTTTCTTTCCCTGCTCCTCTTCTCCTCCCTTCTTTCCCTCCTCCTCCTCAGTGCTGGAACAATAAGTCCTGACAGTCGACAAGGCTCTGTCCTCCCAAGGGCATCAACAGCTGTGACTGGTAACCTGATTAAGAGGTCCAGGATAGCATCTCATGTGGAGAGCGCAGGGGAGAGAGAGAGAAACAATAAAGGCGATAAGAGACAGAATGATAAATAACCGACAGTGCCGGCCTCTGGTATCTGACGCCCTGGGAATGCCGGATTGACAACACACTCTGTCCCTTGGTACACATGCATACAAACATGCAAGCAGTGAGGGCAGACTTATGCAGGGCAAACATGCATGTGCATACGCAATGCAAAGGCTTAGGTACATGTCTGTCAATTCAATTCAATTCAATGAGGCTTTATCGGCATGACCATCTACAGTACAGTATTGCCAAAGCACATTTCTAAGGACAATAACAGAATAACAAGAATGAGAATGATTAGGCCTATTAAGATTGAAAACAACACAATCACAAGCAATGGGAAGCAACAGCTATAAAACAGGGAACATCAAAGGTGGTGAGAGAGAAAAAAAGTCTGTCTCTCTCTCTGTAACACACAAACACACACATAACCACATACAAGATACAAGCTCTCACGCTGTCAAATTCTACATTCTGTCATTAAACACACACACACACACACACACACACACACAGACACACATGTAACAACGCATTATGTAATAAATTTCCCCGCATTTTGTAATAAGTTATTACATATTGCGGTGGTTATTACAAAATACAGGAGTTGCACTTTTTTTTTGATGAAAATGTAATAATATGGTGCATTATGTAATAACCAACCAAAATGGATGTCTTCATTCAAAAAAATCGTTATAACATTATAACAACAATGTTTATTTTATGCATTTTAGCATGAATCATACTGACTCAAAATTAATTTTAAAAAGATACTATTAGTCCAGTAGATTAGTAGTATCTTTCATTGGTCAAAACTACATTAAGTGTCACTATATTCCTTAGCTTAATAGAAACTGTACTTGAGGGTTCATTGAGACAGAAACTGCACACTGCATACTGACACAAACATCTAAGTACTCGTACACACAAATGTCAGGAGACACACACACACACACACACCGCAATATGTAATAATTTTTTTACAAAATGCGGGGACATTTATTACATATTGCATTCAAGCTGTGTATTACAAAATGCGGCAGATTATTACAAAATGCCGGTGTTATTACATAATGAAGTGAAAATGTATTACATTTTGTCATGTTATTACATAATGCAGTGTTATTACATAAGCCGTTGTTACAACACACAAATAAATATTGTGTTATGTGGTTGTCCCCCATACACACCATCTCACACACACACTCACACACAATAGAGTGACAATATTATTCTAAGAAAGTCACATCACTACACACAACAAAAAATGCTTTGGCATTGAATTTTTATAATTTTTGCTGGACTGTTAAGAAAGGAGTTATGTAACTAATGTAACTTCATCTAACTTATGTAACTAATGTAGCCTGCTGTGTGACTGTGTGTTTATGTGTGTGTGTGTGTGTGTGTGTGTGTGTGTGTGTGTGTATGTGTGTATGTGCTTGAGCTTGTGTAACTGTGTGTGTGCAATGTCACAGCCAAACACCGTCGTAGATAACTTTTCAGTCGCATTCAAGGTTGAAACATTGCACTCCAGTTGCCCTCATCCTCTCATCCTCTCTTCATTCTCCCTGTTTCTCTTTCTGTGTTCCCTTTGCGGCTCCCTTAGAGATCAAGAACAATCCCTTTCTCCCTGCGCCTCTTTCATCCTTTCTGTTTCGTGGTTTATTGTCTTTCTCTCTCCAGTGTTTATTAGTGAAAGGCTTCAGAGGATGAATACCTTGATAAAAGAGAAAGTTGGTAATCCAGTCGGAATGGAAGATAAACGCTCTTCGTTTCAACCTTTCCGAGCACAGTGGAATTACTTTAAATACAAATAAAAGAATTCTGAATGCCAGCAACACATTTCCATTGATATTATCCTGTCCTCCACCTCATATGCCTTGCATGAGTTGACAGGCAGATGAACTCCTCCCCGATAATGACAATGGCTAAACTGTTCAAGATTATCCTTTTATTATAGCCACTGACATGGTAAAACTGGGAAACAAAATATATCCACTAATTAAAGATGAAGTAAGCATAGTAGTAGTAATTAATTAAATACAACATTAATTAATACAACATGTGTAGGTATAATATGGTAACTATATGTTATTGCCAAAAATATTACAAACCAAGGTGATTAAATCAATATTTTGCACTTTTACCAGCAGTAGATTTGCATTAATGTGTAGTGGGTCTGGCCACTATATCAACATTCCTGTTCGTGCCCTTCCTGGCCCCCTGCACATACAAAGAAGAAATAAAAGAAACAAGAAAGAAATTCTCCAGAGAAATAAATAAAAAAAACAAGCAAGGAAAGAACACAATCTATCGTTACAGAGGAAAGGATTTTGGAGGAGGCTCTTTTAAAGAAACTTTTTAAAGCTGACAGAGTTTGTGAAGAAATCATCACACAGAGAGTACGGCCATATTTCTCTTAATTCTCACTGTCTGGGCCCCAACTAATATGGAACAGTTTAAAACTCCTTCATGTCTCAGCTGCAGTGTTTGGTCTATGAAATGATACTGAGATGCCAGCGCTGTGAAAAGAGCTAATGCTGTCAAAAAGTTTAAATCTCACATTCAGGGTTGTAATTATTGCCAGTGCAACCGGCGCAACTACACCACGGCCCGGACGTCAAGGGGCCCATCAGCACCTAAAGCAATGTTGGGCCTCATTGCCCAACAAATTGGCCCCTTTGAGTGTTCCCGAACACTCTGTATGGCAGCTCCAACGGGGTTATTGAATTGAAGATATATCTGAATTCCCATGTAATCTACACAGATAGAAACAATATATACCCCGTGTGCTGTGGACATCAGCAAACCTCTGCTATGAAAATGTAAACATAAAAAGAGAGCATCATTTCCTCTCCCCATATCCCCAAATATCTATATGTGGGTCCTATAACACCAACAGTGATTTGATGATCATGTGTCAAGCAGCAATATTACTTTTTACTAGAATTATGTAAAGCCCTGGGAAAGTGGATCTAGTCAAAAACAAGGATATAAAAAAAACAGATATATATAAAAAATAGACTCTAAAAAGTTCAATTCTGCTGTTAAAATCCACTTCACATCTGAGAAAAGGACCACTCCATGTCAAAGTCCACCATCCATCCAACTGTGCAAGCTCCTATCTCAGCGACCCTGTGGTGCGGGCGTTCTCTGCCTCTAGCACGCTGATCAAGGGCAACCTCAGGCAGGACATTGTTAGCCTTTGGATAGGATCTCCCTCCGTCTCCCCATCCTCCATATGAGAAATAAAGTCAGGGACTTTCAACCCTTACTGCACAGCAGGGGGGGATTATTTTGAGGTTGGGTTATGTGGCTTGTCATGACACCCCCCACCCACACCTCCCACCCCTGTATGCTTTCTCTCCTCTCGCCTCCTGCAATAGCTGTTGGAAAAATAATACTCAGATAAACACTATATTTTGATTAATAATTCCTTGGTCTGTTTATTCCATGTCCATGTTCAAAATGTAACGTAATTTGTTCTCCGTTTTCTTTCTATCATCACTTAATGTTCACATGGGGTTTATTTTGAAGTCTACCTTTACTTGATGCAATAAAAGCAACAATGTTGCTACAGATATTTGAATAAATAAATTGTGTTTCATCAGCCTATGAGCTGCAAAACAAAATCTTGGAGAGCACACAAAAAAATGTATTTGATCTGAAGAGGTGTTGAGGGCAGGGTTACGATCGAATGCCGACATAGGTTAGAATCAGGGAAGGAGCTACCTGCCCGATATGTACACTGTGCACTGTACACAACCTAAATCTGACACTGAATGTCTTGGTAAAAGATATAGCACAGTACCACCCTTCCCCTCTACTCCCTCTACCCTCCGTACAGCAAGACCAGTATCAGCACTGGTGGCCTCATCAATACCAAGGTTGTTTTAGAATCATCAGCAATTAATGTTCTATTGATGTTTGTCAGAGATGGTGCATTTTTTTGTTCGATGGACTCTTGCCGTGATTAAGATACAGACATTACTACGATTTGCGTTGGTTATGGAGGTCTATAAGATACTGAAGGTAAGGCATCGCCATACGTGTCTGTTTTGTGTCCCCTCCTGTTACAAAAGAAGGGATCATTGTTGCTATAACATTGGCATCATGAGTTTTCACACTTTTAACCAATGTATTGCATGAACAGATTGATTGAAAATTTCAGCCTAAAAAAACATAATGAATTTGAGTAACACCACTTCCCCGGCCCATATACAGGCCATTTTGTGATGAGAGTTGTTTGAAGGATTACATGCCAAATTTACCAGAACACCCTACAGTTAGTAAAAAACTTGCCAGATTTCTTTTGAGAATATTTTTGGGGCTTTTTTTCTTTGTTGTCATAGTTTTACATTAGAGATAGTCAGGAAACATTAAGAGAGAGGGGGGTGACATGCGACAAAGGTCCTGGGCCGGATTCAAACACAGGACATCTCATTTACATGGTATGTGCCTTAGCCCACTGAGTCATCAGGATGCCCCCAAATTGCCAGATTTTTGAACGGACCTTGGTCTGATGTTCTCTCTACAAGCTGCAGAGAGGCAGTAGCCATAACAAAAGCTATCGTTTAGCTCAATAACAAAGTAATGAATTCGAAAACATGTAGGAAATGTTTCTAGCAAGTTCAGCTAACATATCTAGTAATGGCGTAACTGTTATTTACAAGCCACTTATTGTTGCTATATTGGTTAGCTACACGGTCAAGGTAGCTGCATAGCTTGCAGAGGACTTGTGCCATGACTTGTTCATGCTGTTCACCCTGCTGATATTTATGCAACATGAGATTTATTGTGGACATCGGCACAGATATGTGAAATGTAAACATAACAAGAGATCATAATTTCCTCTCTCCATATCTCTCTAGTTAAAACATGAGTGTGTAGTGCTGTTAGCGCAGTGCACCCGGTCAAAGCGGCGGATCATGTTTGATGAAGATGTGTGGAGTGAACAAGCACTATAACCCAATACTCCATCTAGTTACATCAGCATTTTCAGCAATGCCAATACTGAACGGCTAATGAACACCTTCTATTTTGAGTAACATTGCTGTTTGAGTCACATCTGTTGTTCCCTGAAACATGAAACTTTAGTAATAATTTTTAGCGTTTAGACAGTGTATTGTAGTAAGTATTGTAGTTACTGTCTCTAAGAAACTCCCTTGCCTGTGTTTTACCCTTGTGTATTTGTTTATTTTTAGACAAAAGTTTGTGATGGTTGGATTTACAGGAAAGGACAGAGCAGGCTGTACTTCCTGAGGAGACTCAGATCCTTCAACATGTGCAACAGGCTGCTGCAAATGTTCTACCAGTCTGTAGTAGCCAGTGCACTCTTCTTTGCTGTGGTGTGCTGGGGAGGCGGCATCGAGGCAGGGGAAGCCGACAGACTGAATAAACTGGTGAAGAAGGCCAGCTCTGTTGTTGGACTCAAACTGGACAGTCTGGAGGCAGTGGCAGAGAGGAGGTTGAGGGGAAAGGTCAGTGCCATCCTGAAGAACCCCTCTCACCCTTGACGAGCTGGGGCTGATGAGGAGCAGCTTCAGCCACAGGCTCCTCCTCCCAGGATGCCCTCTGCAGGACGGAGCAGCTCAGGTTCCTTTATGCCGGCCGTCATTGGACTGTTCAACAACATCAGCGATGTTGCCAGCCAGTCATAACTCCTGACCCCCCCCACACACACACACACACACACACACACACCCACACCCTGCACATGACTCAGACCTGGACTTGGACCCTAGCCCCTCAGAGCCCCCAGCGAAAGTAAACTGATGGAGAGTTCTGTCCTCTGATGATCATCTGCTAATGATCTTTGGTCCAATTAAATTCTTGAACTAATCTACCAAGAATGTGCGTCCACAGACCTTGAGACTGGAATGGAGGAGGGAGTTTTCCTCCATCACTGATAGGAGTCACTATCCGGATGGATGGGCAGCCAGTGCCACTTCAGACCTGCCTGGTGTGGAGGGTGGCACTAGACCTTAACAGTACCGAAGTGAGGAAATGTGAGCTTGTGTGTGTGTTTCGTATAAGAGCAGGAGATTCTTAGTGAGCATGTGTCTGTATCCCTCATGAGAATCAAACTTTCTGAAATGCAAATGGGTTTGTGTGTGTGTTTCTCATGAGGGTAGAACTGTCTCTAGTGTCTTATCCAGAAGAGAATTACCACCATTCCTGCAAAAGGCCTAGTTTGAGAAGACCCTTATATCCAGGAGGCAACAGTGAATAGGATAGTTTTGTCAGAGGAGAGTCAGCTAGTCCTTACTCAGTGGGCAATTGTCCAAACTGTTCATACTTTGGTACAAAAGCTAACTGGCAAGTTTAGAGTCGTTACAGATAGATCTATAAACTTGGGTGGTGATCACATGGGAGGTGGTGTGATTTGGCTAGAGTGAAGGTTGAGAGAGACATTTGGAGTTGTAAAAGTAAGTGAGTTGAGTGAATGTCTGTCCTTTGTAGGACTATTATTTCATGAGGAGAGCAGGATAAAGGAGTGGATGAAAGGATTATACTGTCCTTACTCTCAAGGAAGAAGATAAATTAAAAAAAGTATTATAGTATTTATGCTGAATTCCCACAAGAGGGGGTGGTGCCTGAGGGAATTCTGAAGAAAGTAATTAAGAGTGCAAATGATAATAAATGGGCAAAATATGGGAGGGCAAACTTGGGATTTATTCTCATGTTAGAGTAGATGAGTTGTAAAATCTCCCTTGTAACTCATAAAAACAGCCATTTCAAGGTTGAGTTTACTGGGACCAGGAAGAAGCTAAAAGTAGCACAACAACAACTATGTGATAGCCAGTGAGAGCCCAAAGCAGAAATGCAGGAGCGAGGTGAGTTAAGGAAACTGTGGTTAAATTTGCCTGTTGACATGAGTCTGTGTGCCACAGAGAATTTATCTTAAAGGAGGGGTGTAGTTGATGTGGTTGATACATGGAACAATGTAGTCAAAACAGCCAAAAAAAATTAGCAGGAGGATGAAAAGAAACTTTGGGCTGTGCAAACATGAAACCAGCAGCAGGAGTATAAATCTACTTACAGGCCAGCTGTAACAGTAAGAAGCAGTATACAGGGAGAAAGCATTACCAGCTAGATGTATGTCATGAGTGTGGGCAGAAAGCCATTTGCACAAACACTGCCCATTTGCTCATAATGATGGTCCCCTGCCCAGTGCCCCACAATTATAGTTGAACAATTCTCCAAACTCACCATCTCTCAGCAGAAAAACATGTTAGAGGCAGCCACAGAAGCTCTCTGGAGGGGGGTGATATACTGTATATTAACAATATCTGGTTGCCATCAGATCCGTTGTAATCTCTAAGATTTGCATTTTTTGCTCACATATCTCACTGCAGTGGGGTTGAAGGTTTCATGCTCTAAAGCACAGCTGGTATCCATATAGGAGAAGCACTTGGGCCATGTTATCAAACAGGGAGCTAAGGATAATACATTCAACAGTAGGGCTGGGTATCGTTAGAATTTGACCTATTCTGGTGCCATTTTCGATTCTTCTTATCAATCCAATTCTTTATTGTTTCCCTTATTGATTGCTACCGTATACATTTTCAGGGTTAAAAGACTATATAGTTTATTACTCAAGAAAGACATTGCTATGTGGAGTTACTCCTGTATTACTTTTCAAAATGGCTAAGGCACATATGGCATAACAACAACATCATACAAGAACGACCCATAATTACTATTATTTCAAACAGCACTTGAAGGCAGCATCTGCTTGCTACTGTAGTGATGGTTGGCCCGATGAACAACAGCAAATCTAGGATTTAATAAAGTAAGTGCAATCGTTTGGCTTCAGAACACTTTGATTATGCCGCACAAGCTGTTTGGAGTAATTTTATGGCCTTTTTATTTGCCATTTGGAACTTTCAAGAAACCGTACCCAGCAACTTATGTCGTTATAAAGAAGGCTGCGGTCACTTATCAAGATTCAATAATAATAATAATAATTTTTAATATCAATTCCAGTGAATTAGGCAAGTTGGAATCGGGACTAAATTGGAACTAGTTCTCAATACCCAGCCCTAGTTGACAGGCTGCAGGCCATTCAAAGCCTCTGTATTCCTGCTATCGTCATAGGGATCAAGAAACTGCTGGGCCTGATGGGCTATGTCAGAAGCTTTGTGCAGTCATTCTCATTGATAACAGCTCTATGAAATGCTCTGATGGCAGGGGGAGGAAGAGTTCTAATCTACAGAGAGGATCCCTGAGTGCCAAGAATGGTTTTCCAACCTGAAAGTAATTTTACATAGCTTCAAACTCCTCCGACACCCAGGCTTTGGCCACTTCAGCTTGAAGTGCCGCCCTCACCACTTAAGTTCAGGTTCTTGGGTTGCCACCATGACAAACACTGACCACCTTCTGGCCACAGCTCCTTGCAGTGACTTCCACAACAGAGAACAGGGACCATTCCAACTGCATGTACCCAACCTTCACCCCGATACTCTTAGGTGAGAGTTGAAATCATACCAGACAGTCAGCACACGGAGCCTTCTCCAGCACCCCACCCCACTGTCTCAAAGAAGGCTGAGTACTCTGAACTGCTGTTAGGCGCATACGCACAAACAACAGTCAGAGAGTTATCCTCTCCATAACACACAGTCTCATTGAGGCGACCCTCTCATTCACTGGGAGAAACACCAACTGTGCAGCAGCCAGAAGGGGACTCGTGAGTATCTCCACACTCATCTGACACCCTGGGCAATTCCTGAGTAGGAAAAAGACCACCCCCTATCAAGGAGTTTGGATCCAGAATCAACACTATGTGTTGAGGTGTGCCATCTGTAGCCACTGCTTTTCTATCTCTGGTCCATCACTGGCCGTCTCTATCCACTGCTGATCTATCTGGTGAGTCGCTGGCCATCTCTCTCTATTGCTGATCTATGTCTGGCAAATTGCTGGTGGTCTCTATCCACTGCTCATCTATCTCTGGTCAATCACCAGCCATTTCTATCTACTGCTGATCTATTGCTAGTCAATTTTTGGCCGTTTTTAGCCATTGCTGGCTATCTCTGGTTAATTACTGGCAGTTTGTATTCATTGTTGGCTATTTCTGGTCAATCACTGACTATCGGTCTCTCATAATGCTCTGTTACTGGTCATTGTTGGCCATCTGTATCCACTGCTGATCTATTTCAGGTCATTGCTGGCCGTTTCTAGCCACAAGTGGCTAAACCAGGTAATGGCCAATTATATCTGGACACTATTGGCTATTTAATAAGCTACCCCCTTACTGCTGTCGTTTCTGACAGTTTACCCTCACATTTATTACCTTCTAAATCTTTAGCTATCACCCATCTCTTTTCCATCCATCTATCTAATATTAGGTGCAGTGTTCTCTCAGGTAAGGTAGGAAATCATTACATATATTTTGTTGGGAAATTATACTGCCTTCACAAGGTTACTACCCCATGAAGATATTTCATGATGCTGTCTAATCGCTAAAGACTTTTCTGTAAATTCTAGATTCCCCTGTAAATTCAGTCATGCAATAAAACTTCATTCATCCTTCTATTAGTCTCTCCTGATTGAAATAAAGTACAAGTTACTGTGCAAAGTACTATAGACTCCATTGCCATTGCATTTCTATAGTGCCAGAAGAACATTACAATGGATGCGTAAACTAAAACAAATATTGTCGCCTTACTTTTTTTTGCTAACTCTCAAGCTTTTGTGATGAAAACATTGCAGTGGAATTTTAGGTTGTAACACTACTGTGTGAAATTACCACATCTAGTAAGTTTCGCATCAATATATTTGAAACACAAAATCCTTACATAGGACTCTCCACACAGTTTGCATCAACACAAATACATTACATATTAAGTGCTCCTGGCATTAGAGTGCTAAACAGACTGCTACAGGAAAACAAACACACAGCATCACAATCACAAACCAGGTGTGTTTACTACCTGCAAAAGATGAGCACCAACAGGCAACTACAGCCGCTGTGTGTTTAAGAGCGATTAGATTTTTCATTTGGACATAAAGGCAAAGTACAAAAAATGAAAAACACAAAGTATGAACACACCGCACAAGATAGTGTCTTTTTGATGAACAGTCTTTTTTTAACTGCAAAAAAAAAAAAAATTACAATCACATATAGGATAGGATATAGGATATAAAAACAAGAATGCTGGAAAGGTAAGGAGGTCCGGCCACACAGAACAATCAGACAATAAGCTATCGGATTTAAACTACCAAAAGATAAAAGAACGAAACCTAAACAAACAAAAGCTGTGAAAACAGGACTGTCCCTCTCCCCAAATAAAAAAGAAAAAGAACTAGATAAAATATCCATCAAAAAGCAAAAGGGGCTACTGTCAGTGTGGGAAGTCCGCCTCTTACTGCGCCAGATGTCCTTTGAAGGGCCACAGATGTAAACATAGAACCTTAGGAACCCTTTCAAAATACATTGTCTAAAATAATGAATGGCATTAAAAAATGCCATTCAGTTGTATTTCTTGATCACTCAAAATCAATTTTTTACAATGAATCTTGGTTTATCCAGACAGGTCCATTACAAACACATTTTTTTGCGTTGATCGTATAATGACAGCCTGGCAAGTTGACTTGAGATTTCAGGTTTTCATCTAACAGCAGTGACAGTAAAAAAGAAAACGAACAATAACTATGAGTTCAAGACAATTCTTTTGTGCACAGGAATATTTTTATTCTCATTTTCAAAAAGCCCAAAGGTTTTCATCAGCAGCAGTGGTTTATTAAAGGAAAAAGCCACACTTAGGCATACTCAGTCTCTGCAGGGCAACAGACAAGGCGAGCCATTGCATGTGGCTAAAGGCTATCCTACAAGCCAAGCAACCAGCTTCAGTTGTGGGAGAGACTTAGGTGACAGTGAAGAAGAAAATTAAGGTTCAATATTAGAGAGCCCTATCCAGTGGTGGCCCAGAATTCCCTGGCAGAACCCACCTCTCTAGGGGGATCCTGGGGCATGCTCCCCTGCATATATCTTTTTTTACAAAATGCTTATATTTAATGCTTTTTTTTTTTTTTTTAATTTAACTTGACTTTAAGGTTAAACAAACCCCCATAATAGTCTAAAATATCCCCTGCATAACATTACAAAGATAACTAAAACACTTGTATCCTGATGGTAAGTGTTGCTGACAAGGGTGTCAATTTCATTTTAGAAGTGGTAGGGACATTTCAGGCGGGGGGTGTGGGGCTTCTCCCCCAGAAGATTTTTTGCTCACTGCAATTTCATGGATTTTTACATTACTTGGCATGGCTCGTGGCTAGTACTGTATGGCGTGTATTGCTGGAACCCAATTTCTGATGATGTTTTCATTATCATTTATCCTCCAAAACAAATAAGGCCATATGACAAATAATGTGATAACTTGGCAGGTATTGTGATAATTTGACTGTTGATCTGTATTACCCCTAAATATAGCTTGTCACAGAAGCCCTGCGCATATCATTATACTGTTGTTAACTTCAATCTTAAATTGATAAAATTAAAGATCATATCATACCTCTGTATTATATTTGAATGTAATTCTTGAATTATTATAATTCGATCGAAGATTTCCACACTTTGCATTCCAGTTGCATCCATAAAATAAACAGAAAATAGACTTTAGTGAAGCCATGGGCAGTGCAGGGTCTTTGCTATAATATTTCTAGAATGAAGGGAAAAAAAATACTATTCACTTGTTCTATATTTTACTAGCATTTCCCCGTCTGAAGATGATTGTACCTGGCTATCACTAAAAATTTCTGCCACTTCCTTCAAAACTGGCTCAACCTGCTCCTGCTAGAGGAAACATGACATGACAAAAAAAGTCAGCTCTCAAAATATCATCCATTAATATTAATTATACAATGGCCTGGATGAATACTTACTGGCTGGAGGGGCGTTGATTAATTTCAGATAACCACATGGCTCTGGCATAGTAGTCCTTATCACTGTTCTAAATTAATGCACCACGTTGAGACTTGCTGAGGAATTGAATGATATTATTGTGTACAAGGCTGCCAGTTTGGAGATGGGCATCTTAGCTTATTAACTTTCTACATCATTGAATCACCTGAACTCTGCTGGTCTGTCTCCCCTCATCTGAGGCTGATCCTCCTGCCTCCATTCGGATCTGTTGAATAGAGCAGTGCATGTATTCAGAAGTTACAAGATTGATGGCTGTCTATAGGGGACTTTTAAATGACTATATTCAGATTAACTCAAAGATAATATATGATACACCACTGCAACATATTTAGCTATCATTATAGTCAATCAAGCAATAGATAGCTACATATTCCTTCACTCTCCTTGCCATGCTAGGTAGCATGCACACTACAGTAATTTCAGTTACAAAGCTGGGTCATGTGGTAATGACAGTGATATGTCTGACTGTCTACAATTTAAATTCACTTGAACACAGTATTTTGTCACTCACAAGAATGTCTAGTCTGTTTCACAATTTAGCATCTCTGTGGCTCAGATTAAACTGTGGGCACTTGTCATTTGATTGTGCGTTTGTTTGATGTGGCCCGGCTTCCCGGTTGGGTTTTCCCTTTTTAAGCACTGTGATTGGCCCGTCCAAACACTGCCCAGCTGACAAAATTAGGTGTAAAACAAACCGAATGAGTTGTTTTAAGTGTCCAGAACTGGTACAACCACCATTACTGCTCAGTATGTATTTTTTCAGAACCAGAATGCGCAAATTCACTTCCGGAACGCTAACTCTAACCATCCAAAAGATTCCCCCAATTAAATCCATGACAAGAAGAAGCTAAAGTTTATTTACACTCAGTTGGCTCGACACCAGTGCAATGCCCAGAATTTCTTTACCTTGGGCAAGCGCTTGGTATGTATTTTTAACGAGACTCATGCTGTCTCATCTTAAAAGTTAAAACTGAAGCTCTTTGGGCTCACTCCTTTTAAAAACTATTGACTTTCCTTGCTCAGAGTGGCCATGAGAGACCCTTTGAAATCCTCCACAAAGTAAGTAAACCATGTTTGAATGCTGATGCTGTCACAGGTTTCATGCTAATACACTTACATTCCCTGTGGGAGAGGAGGAGATCAATAGCACTGGATCTAAACCACAACCAACTTACGGCCCATTGACAGATGACAGCTGGAGTGTTCTTTGGAGTCAGGTAATTCTAGCTATGCATTCAGCATTCCAGGTAGAGAAGCACAAGAACAAACAGGCCAACAATGAATGTAGAGCACTTTGAGCTGCAAAGGTGGTATATAAATAGAGGTCATTCATTAATTCAACAAGTTGATATGCTTTAAGCAATCAAAGGAGCCCTTACATCTATGGTGTATATGAAACAAACTGAGGGAGGATGACAGCACATGACATCCCCCTTGTCAACACCAAATATATAACTATTGATTATAAAGGAAAGGTGAGAACAAAACTTCTCTAGCATGAATAAGACAGTATGCCACCATAACTAGGTAACAGCATTTCAGGTCTCCTTGAGCATGAAATTGAACACCTTCCTGCACTTAATTTAAGTCCTGGATAAAAGCATGAGCTAAATTAATATAAAAGATAAAAGAAACAAAGTGCATATGTCCTGGTATGTGTTCAAATGCAGTTAATATGTCAACCTGGATAAACTGCCTGGAACAATGTTAACTAGCATATAACAATACAATAAAGCCCTTGCTGTACAAGCAGCACTGAAGCAGTATGCACGTTCAGTCTTGGCAAAAGCTTCTTCTGCGCCATTAACTAGTCATTGGTGGTGTCAGTTGTTTGTATGACTCTGCCCACGTCCAGACAGTATCAGAGCTTTAACAGCGGTCTCATGACTGCTGTGACAGCCTGGGTGGAAGATCTGTGTTTCTCTGGGAGACGTCATTCAGCGAAAGTTCAGAAGAGCCTCATATGCATCAACTGACTGGCAGCCAGCACTACACTGGGGCTGTAAAATCATCAATTGTGTCATTTTTTGAAGTTTTGTGAAATAAGAAAAAATGTAAAACCACACTCATTTATTGCATCCAAGAAATTCATTTCCTGTCAATTTGTCGGTGCTCTGCAGGTAAACAAACTCTTTGGCCTTTATCGTTTTGTCTTGTTTTTCATTTCTATTGTCTTCACTCATTTCCTGGCTTAAATGTAGGCTTTAAAAGAATGGAGATATGGTTTTGTTTTATTATTTTTCTCGGGTAATGCTGCTACTGCTTAGCCTTAGTTATTTTCTCACAACAGTACATTTATCTGATATACATATACAGTTAAATCAGCATTTTCATTGGGTCATTGTGAATTATTCATTACTTAATGTATGGTTCCAATATTCCACAGTTTGTCCATACAGTGGGTTCTAGCACTGTTCTGAACATTTCAATCCCAGTCAGAGAGACATTAACATTTTACCACCCACAAGTCTTTCAGTGTGTTTTATTCTGAAATTGACTGTAATTACTGCACTCTGGTGAAGGCTTATGACTCACTAAGCCATCTCACTTGGGGCTGTTACCCGCCCTTGACTCAGAGGGAGTTCTGCTCCAATACCATTTCCTATTAAATAAGATGTTTAGTTTGTCTTCAGGCTTCCTAGGGAGTTGAGCCTAGCGGGTGTTGCACTCCAGCTGTGCCTCACGCTTATGCCTTTCTTTTTCCCTCCTCTTCCAATCAAATTGGTGGGCGATGGCTGTTTTCATTTGAACCATAAATCCGCCAAGTGTAGAGTGGCAGAGGTAGGGGGGTTTAGAGGTGGTGCAGAGAGGAGGATGAGCCGTTTTGGTCGTATCCGGGTGCCAGTGATATGAATATTTTATCAACATGTCTGTGAGCACCCGTTGGGAGAGGCAGGGGCGGAGGGATCTGTATCCTAATGAGGGAGGTCTTTCATGTGAAACAGAGCAAGGCAGCGGCTCTTAAGAAATTCTGTATAAATCAAGGAACTGGTTCCTTGGATGAGCCAGCAGGTTCAGCTATAATGCAAGAAGGGAGGGGCATTTCTCAAAAGTTGCTCCCTTGGAAGGAACTGAAAGACAGAGAAGGAACCGATAGACTCATATTCTGCCTGCCTTTTAAGTATTATCCTGCGGCTTTCATTTGGACCTTGAAATGAAACCTGGGTCCCTTTTTATGTGTTTTATGTCTCACCACTTTCTGTTCTCTTTCCTATATCAGTCTCTTGTGCTGCCCTAGGTTTCATAATTTCTCCTCTTAAACTGAACAGTAGACAGACCCATTGGTCATTTGACATTGTTACATGCTGAAA
The DNA here is from genome assembly GCF_046629955.1 of Centroberyx affinis. NCBI lineage: Eukaryota > Metazoa > Chordata > Actinopteri > Beryciformes > Berycidae > Centroberyx > Centroberyx affinis. Next base: position 12,186 of record NW_027281654.1, on the reverse strand, counting down.
TGTGAAACATATTCAATATACAGTATATAGGGTTTCTTATTTGCGACCTCTGTCCCTGGCAACAAAACATACAAGTACAATCATAAAACAAAACATATACTAAAAACACATGCAAAACAACAAATACATAAGTAATACAGTAAATACACACTTAATATAATCATATTTTGTGGAGAGATGAATTTTATAAGTGGGTGCACAACTGACTGTCCTTAAGAAACTGGTTTAGCATAAGATTGAAATGGTCATAATATGGTCAGATTTGAGTTGTATAGGTAAAGAGTCATATATGTGAAAGCCACCTGGCATAAAGATGTCTTGCAGTAGGGCACTTCACAGTTCCCCACAGCAGCAGATCTAGTAAGCAACCCAAAGTGTTGTATCAGCTTCACCATCCTTTGAGCACTTTTTCCTGTAGGCATTTATGGATTTAGCACTAGAAAATTTTATGAAATTACTAAATCTTAAAATATGTAATTTCTTAAGGACATTACAGATGATAAAATTGTAGTTTCAGTGATAAAGTTTTTTAATTCCAAATTTCTATTGCACAGATGTATAGCCTTCCTAGGGCTGTAATCAGAGTAGGGTTTGCCTGAGACCATGAAATGACACAGTAACTTAAATGTGAAAAGATCATATGCATCTAGACATTAGCTGCAAGAAGGCCTTTGTAAACTTCTGACCATTTTCACATTTGCCAAATTTTAATTTGGAGTCTAATATAAGAAATTTGACCTTAGACACCTGTTGAATGGATTGACCATTGACGTAAGTTAAACGTTAATTTGTCTGGTGAGGCCCATCTCCCAGACAAAAAGCATGAAGACAGTTTCTTAACATTAAGTACTAAGTGTGAATTTTGTAGCCATGTTTCCACAGACTTTAGATGCTCTGTTAGTTTTGAAGTTACAGAAGCAATATTTCTTCCAGAAATGCATAAAACAGTGTCATCTGCATACATCTGCAGTCCTGCACCATGGCATATTTCTGGAATATCATAATACATAAACTAAAAAAAAAACAAGGATCCACATTGAGATCTTTGCAGAATGATTGTTTTGCTAACTGAGAAACAAGATTTGCTTTTCTTTATGACAACACATTCTAGTCTGGTCTAGTCTAGAATAAACGGCAAAAATAAACGTCAGACTGCGCTCACAGTTGTCAGCCTGTCTCTGTTCAATACTGGTGAAAATAAAATGACAACGTGATTATGTAGGCATATATAGCAATAATTAATCAGAAACTTGTTGGGTGAGACTCTCTTAACAGATAGATAGCTAGCCGCAAGCTAGTAGACAGCTACCCTCATACTTGCAGATGTATGAAGAAGCGTATAATATAATCACACAGCACAGGGTGTTAAGTAGAAAAATAAGCCTGAAATTCGAACTTTTGGTGCACCCGTAGTCTGACCTATGGTGAGTATAGCTTATTCACAGGTATCAGTAGGAAATTCAAATATCAAATATCAAATATCAAAGCCACATAACTTGTCAAATACTTAACCATCAACATAAATATCAAGTGACGTTAATTGGACAGTTCATATTTACTAACACCAAACTGAACCCTGTGCATAGGCAAGGCAAGGCAAGGCAAGTTTATTTATATAGCACATTTCAGCAACAAGGCAATTCAAAGTGCTTTACATAAAACATTAAAAGCATCGAGACAAAATGAAAAGGATAAAATTCATATAAAAGACCAAGAAAAATAAAGTTCATTAAAGAGCTAAGAGAATAAAAACAAAAAAAAATAGGCTAAAATAGAATAAGACAGGTGTAAAATACAAGAATAAAGGTTACAGTGCAGTATGAGAGATGAATAGTTGTTTGATTTAATAAACGGCAGCGGCAAACAGAAAAGTCTTCAGCCTTGATTTAAAAGAACTGAGAGTTGCAGCAGACCTGCAGTTTTCTGGGAGTTTGTTCCAGATATGTGGAGCATAAAAACTGAACGCTGCTTCTCCATGTTTAGTTTTGCATAGGGGGAAAGTCCAGTGGAATACGTAATGCACTGATGATTTTAGGTGTGTATGTGTAGGGTGTGTGTGTGTGTGTGTGTGTGTGTGTGTGTGTGTGTGTGCGTGAGAGTGAACTGAGAGGGAATAAAATCAACTCAGAACATCTCATCAATTCAGAGGTTTGTCACTGGGGGCTCGCCAGCTAAGAATCAACTCCTACAAAAGAAATGTACCAAGTTGTGCAAATCAATACTTGTGTGTACCTCTGAGAAGCAGCATGAGGGAGCAGTGCACACACGACTATTCAATGGAAATCTGCTCTATATCCACCACAGCAGCTTCAGATATTACAGCAAGTTTTGTAGTCATTATTTATCTTAACATTTCAGGAATAAAGTTGGTTTAAAGTTTGTCTGGCCATCAGTGATCTCATTCAGTCAGCATCCACAGGAGAAAAAAAAGGACAGGAAGGAAGTTTCTGGCAGGTTTGTGGATGAAGAGTGAGAGGGCGGAACTGATCATAGTGTTGATTGGTTATTGGCTGAATCAATTTCACTGATATTAAGCTTTCTCTAAAATCTTTCTAGTATTTTCAGATAAAAATGTTTGAGGAAATTATGAAAGAAAATATACTTCACTGACTGTCTGCGTAAGCATACACTTGCAGGCATGAACAATTTCCACACAGAAAATTAGCATCTTCCTAAAGTTTTACAAGTGTGTGTGGCTCTCTCACTTTCCCCTCTAAAGACGCCACTCACTATTCAAAATTCCTGCCTCCGCAATTGTGCAGGAAGTTTGAAAACACAGAATCAATCTACTTTCACAAAATTGCTCACTCTGCTCTCACAGGTCGTATTGAGATGCTTCTTTTTCATGCCCTACACTTCGCCCTGCGTTTTTGAGCCATCTCAGACATCCAGAGATTTGATTTTGATTTTGTCAGCAAAAAATCTGCTATGCTGTTGTAGTGTGAGATATGTAAAGACAAGTTTTTGACAACAGTGCCCGGCTGATCGGACAACCCATGCTGCCCGTGTCTCCCTGGCATCTGGCCCTCCTCTCCTTTTTTTTCCCTTACTCAGCGCAAACGAGTGCACACACAATAAGCGCTGCAAGCTGCTGTTCCTTCTCAAGCTCCATTTTAGCACAATTGGGTAAAGAACACCTTTCGAGTTTGTCAATCTGTAGGGACTTGGGAACACAAAAACATCCAAAATATCAACTCCAATAGTAACAGTGCTGAAAATAGTACACTGTTTATGGTAAGAATGAATGAGTTTTAACTTAAACCTTTTCCTTAGCAATCTGTAGACTACATTGGCATAAATGTAATATACCCAAATGTTGTTTGAATAAATTAGCATGGACTATGTACTTTGCCATCATAAAGGAATATAACCCCAGAGCTACACAGCACGCATTCCATTTGCTTATCCATATTGTTGCGGCCCAGTTGCAGCATGGCAGTTTAAGCTCCGTTACTGTTCTGTCCACAGTCTGCCCGTGTAACACAGAGGAGTACTTATGTTGTTGGTTAGGGTTAGACAGTATAGGCATAGGTTGCCAAATAGAAGCTTCTCAGCAGCTATCCGTGGATAACCTCATCTCCAACATTTATTTAAGCAACATTGGTTCATGTATCCTCTATTTTGTTAACTGACATGGTGATAAATAACTACAATAAGCAAAATATTGGCATTTATATACGTTTATATGGCTAAAATACGGAACAGACGGATGCGTAGTCCATCAAAAACAGAAGTCTTGTGTATCTCCAGAGTTGCGGCACCGGTCCAGCTCCGTCAGCAGACCCATCAATGTGATGCCTGCTCAGCCAGTGCAGCAGGTTGCATTGAAGTTAATTGCTGCGTATCTGATCTGACCCTTGTGACCCAAACGGACATAACAGAAACACAACCGGTGTAGCTATGCCGTAAGTCTGTAGAGATTCTATAAGTCCATTGATCAGTATGTTGGTGTATGATGGAGCAAAATTGTGACTGGAAATTTTACAAGAGGCACATCAAATTTTGCATTTGCATTTTAAAATGGATTCTAAAAACCATGTAGGCCTTTAATTTTAGAAAGTGGTCAACAATAATGCACTGATGCAGCCAGCGGATTCTACATAGGACGCGATAACTCAACCACTGCATTCCAAAATCCATAATTTCCAATGCCTTGCATTGGAAATTGCATTAATGTTTTTCGCTGGACACAGCACCACACCAAAGCTGATCATTTTTGCACTTTGAATCTTCTGCACCCTGAGGCAACAGGGTGGCATAGTGAATAGGAAGACCCAGGTTCAAGACCCGTGTCACCAAGATTACATCCTGCTGTTCTTAAGTGTTTGGGTGAGACACTGAATCCTGAACTGAAAGCTCCAGGGGGAATCTCTGTAACTGGCCCTGCACTCTGACCTCCCTGTGGAAGAAGGGCAAGCAAAAAGAAAATTGAGATCAATAAAGTATCACACATATAATATAGCACATATAATATCACACACATAAAGTAGAACACTGTGGGGCAGGAAAGAAAATAAAGTAGATCTTTGATTCTCTCTGTGAGTTGTTAGAGTTGGCTGTGTCACTGCCAGAGCTGGGGAATAATGGATTATATTCAACAGAAGTAATTAGTTTTTAAAAACAATGGGAAAAGGTTACAGTTACTTCTGCATAAACAATAGAGTATTATTTCCTGGCTCATTGAGAGACTATACCTCTGTCATCAATAAACAATTTTGATCAACAACTGCACTTTAAATGTCAAATATAACCATAACCATAATCAACAATATTCCAATACATGACCAAAATATCAGGATTATGACATAAACATTACAAATGCCACTAGATCTATACCAATGGAAACTGTACAAGCTATTTAAAAGAAACAATTAAACATCAAATCATTCAGGCCTTTTGTAAAATTGGTCTGTAGAGAGTGAGAAAAGGGGATAACAGGACTTAATGGAGCAGAAGGTTGCAATTTGATTGGGTCGGTGAATGCTTCTCCGCACATGCCTGTGAAAGAGGCATTTCTGATTTGTTTTTCTCACCAGGTAACAAGTTCTCCTAGCCTGCAAATTTAACAGGTAAGTCTTAGTTTCGTTTTCTGCTTGTATACAAGAAGCTTCTGGGTCACTATGTGTCTGGCTTACGCATTTTCCTCTCCCAAATAAATCGTCCAACCAATAGGTAACATCCTCTGTGGTTACATTAGGACCCACCATCTGGAAAATGATCTGCAGTGAAAACAGTAAGGGAATGCAGGAAATGAGCAAAAACCGGAATTGTCCTTTAACGGAAAGCAAATATAGGACGCACCAAATACCTATAAATCGCAAGTGTGGACCCACTTTGGGTTTTATAAAAAAAGATGGAAAACATAGTAAAAGTGTGGCAATATGCAAAACCTGCAGAGCAGCAGTGAAATATACAGGTAGCACTGCTAACTGACCCTTACTAAGAGATGCCATGGACTTGCAGCTAGTGGTAGTGCCAGCGACAAAAACGGTATCAGAATGTCCTTCCATGTTCATCCTGCAGCTCTGCACAGTCAAAATCAATTACTGAAGCCATTGCACTCTCTCTGTTTTAAAGGATTATTTTGAGTTGACGTTTTTCACTTTTTACAATGAACAAATGAGATTCCCTTTTGGATGTGCATGTCATCAAAATGTGAAGTAGACTATTTTGATGTACATCTTTCTCACATTACTGGATTTATGCCTAAGATTCCTTCTGGCAAACTATAGTAGAAGTAAAATGGAACTGCTAGCACTATATTGAATCACATCGTATCATGTTGAATTGTATCGCACGCATCATATTGCACTGAGACATGGCTGAATGTAATCGTACGTATTTAAAATGCATCTTAGGTGCATCAATCATTGATTCCATTTCAAGATGTGTATCGAATCCGATGGAGAGATACACACCCCTATCCCAAGAAGAATGAGAGAGAGAAAGGGAGAGGAAGCCAAAGGACACAGTCAGCACCTGGGTCAGCTCCATCAGACGGGACAGCCCCATGGTGGTTCAGCACCAAGGCCAGCATCACAACCTACCCTTAGGCCAGGTAATTAAGGGGAAATACTAACCTTTCCAAGTCCTCCAGCCTATGGGAACATTGACCTGGACACACTTGTGGCCAGTTCTCTAATTACCCACCGAGAACCTTTAAATACCTGCGTCTGTGGGAGCCAAACCTCTTGGCCATTGTGAAGCTGAACAGTGTGGAGGCCAGACGGACTGAGAGAGGAGACTGCAGCAGTGGGTGAGAGTGTGCCGATCAGCCATGTGAGTGATGCCAGAGTGAGGAAGTGGGATCATTGCCCAGTGTCTGTAACAAACCCTTCATATACTTTTTTTCTCTCTTTCCCAAAGGAGTACCACTACAGCTGGTGCGTTGCAGGAAGCGAGGCAGAAACACCTCAGTTTGTCAGGCTCACTGCTCTCTCTGTCCTGTGTTGCAGGTGGTTGGAGGGACCACCGTGGCTTTAGAAACTGGAGTAAAGCAAGCCATTCCCCCAAATGGGAGAATTTAAGTTGGATTTTGCCCTTTCCCCTTCCCCTTTTTAGTTGTGTCATTCATTCATTCATTACTCACTCACTTAGTCTATCTCACACACTCACACATTCATTCATTTATCACTCACTCACTCGCTCACTCACTCACTCACTCACTCATTCACTCACTCACTCACTCACGGTTAGTCTATCTCACACATTCATTCATTCATTCATTCATTCATTCATTCATCATTCACTCACTCACTCACTCACTCACTCACTCACTCACTCACTCACTCACTCACTGTAGCCTATCTGCCCCTAGTGGCCATTAGGAGGCATTGCACACAGGATGGTGAGAATGACTGTTTGGTCTGCTATACTGCTGAACTGTGTGACATCTATGAGACACTGTGTCCTTCTTTCTTTATTAAAAAACTTTTGTTTAAGCTGGCAGAAAACATGTCTCCTTGTCCTCCTGTTTTATTATGAATCCTATCTCTGAATTCCCCTGGATTGACATGACACACACACACACGCATGCACATGCACACACACACACACACACACACACACACACACACACACAGAGAGAGAGAGAGAGAAGAGAGAGAGAGAGAGAGATACAGACCTTTGGACTTTCTTCAACCACAGTTAGACCAGATCTCAAATCTCGTTTGGGATGAAGCAGACATGCAAAACAGACAGCATCCAACAACACCAATGTGTGTGTTGCCATGGGTTCATTGTCATTAGTTCTTAATGAGGATGAAAATGTTCTTACATTAAGTAAGTGTCATCAGCTTGTACAGCCACACCTGCCTGGGAACCTATTATGCAATGAGGTCTGAAATGAGCTTTAGGGATGGGAGGAATTTGTCTCTGCCTCTGACACATACTGGAATACTGAGGCATGTAAAAGGAGCACACACACACATACAGTGGTACAACTGGACAAATACAGACACAAACATGCATACACACACACACACACACACACACACACACACACCTTGTTATTATTGAACGACAATTGAACAAACAGGAAATTGTGATGAAAAATACTCAACACACAAGGATTATAATGTCAGGTTTCTTTGAAGCATAGATTTTTTTTTCAGGCAGATGAGATGTCTTGCTCACCTGTCTTTCATTTAAGTCACATGCAGGTTATATGGTCATTTCATAGTTCTCCATGTAAAAAAAAACAAAAAAACAGATAATGTAACTGCTGAGATCTAGAACCCAGAGAGAAAGACAGACACAGAGTGACAGAAACAGAGAAAAAGACAGAGAGAGAGGCACTGAGAGACAGAAAGAAAGAGAGAGACAAATGGAAGGGCATATGGAACTGTCATTGCCAATCTGATCCTCTGTGAGTTTGTCAAACACACACATGGTCACACTGTCTATACAGGAGGTCGTGTCAGAGTCACAGCAGAAGTCAGCAGAGATCTGTCCCCCTGGTGCTGTGGGAGTTTGTGTCTCGTTCATCCCAAATAAGATTTAGGATCAGGACAGCTGTGGCTGAGGAAAGCCAAGTGCAAAAGCGTGTGTGTGTGTGTGTGTGTGTGTGTGTCAGATGAGATGAAAATATATATGTGAGGAATAGTATATCCTGTGGCAGGTAATTATACACACTTCTGTTCATGCTATGTGAACTCCAATTTTTGTTTCACAATTTTTCATACTTTTACTTTAATTGAAGTAGTACAAGGTCCTCCATGGTAAATTTAATGACTCTTGGGCTTATGAAACCCTTTCAAACCAAAACATATTGCATAATTTCAACAATGCATGGTTGTCATCTTTTCTTAGTTCCTGAAAAGTTGACAATTTAGAAATGCAACATTTCCAATCAGCAGCAGAAATAAGCTGCTAGCTACATGAAACTGATCAGATATGTGTGGTTGTCTGGTTATGTTTCAGTTATTTGTATTGTTTGTGTGTGTGCCTGGGATTAGGGTTAGGGTTACACAAGCGCACACATGTGTGGTGGGAGATTTTTTATGTATTTATTTTGTTATATATTTTATGAAAGTTTCAAGATAGCACCAAAGCTGTAAGATAGAAATATTGAACATTCCTGCTCTCAGTCGGATGTTATACAGTACTTGCTCTTGTGTTTTAACTTGTAGCTTTTGACTTTCCTCTTTCCTCTTAACAAATCACTTGCTCTCCTTGATTGTCAGAAAGTCTACCTGAATTGTCAAAATGTGATGGTATATGACATTCCTCTATGCATAGTAACATTTTGCAATTTGCAAGACTTAATTACGCCATCAAAAGCAATTAAAATTCTGCTCTCCAGCTCTAATAATGAGGTGTGCCTTTCAAGAATACATCATTGACAACAGAAGGGACAAATTGAGTCATAAATCAGCTCCTGTCGGGGGCAGCTGCCATGTCTAGCCAGAGGGCAGATAATGTTACAGTTGTACCAAAATGAATAGGACAATAGGCGACACAGACAAGCAGCAGCACAAGAGGCATTTTGTTTTCATGTCTGTTGTCATGTTTGAACACCTATTTGTTTAAATCCAGTGACTGTGAAGGAGAGGAAGACGCACGACTCCCAATGACTTGTGGCATCATTCTCCTGCTTTCTGATATTACCCAGAAGGCTGTTTGGATTGGAGTGGAGCAGCAGGAAACACTTCTATAGTTTCTCTTTCTGACCAGTCTGTCCTCTCTCTCGACCATCTAGCAGACCTCAGACTTATTAGGTGTCAAATACAGTGTACTTCATCATCACTGCTAGCCTTGTTTTCTCTGTGTCATTTTGATAAATGAAAAAAGGAAAATGCAGACCTTACTTTATCCCAGGTGATTAATTCTACTATTGCTGCTTATGCTAGGCTCAGGACTTGCTGACTGATTGACTCCCCATGGGCGGCAGTGATTAGAGTATTTCTACTGTTTGCTCACTTTATCATATGTGTGTACTTCATCTCTCAACAGTTTATCACAGCAAGACTAATGCATAGGTAGAAATTAATGTTACCTAGACGTGGACAAAGAAGAATGAGATGTTTTAGTCAGTGGCTGGAGAGTGTCCAAAATGCCAATTTAGGATGACTAGCCTCGGTGCCTTTACACTATTCTTACAGTATAACATTGTGATGATATGTATTGTTGAGATAGGCTATAACACTAGTTCCCAGTTCCCATAATGCCTTCTGCATAAATTCTGGATAATGGATGTGACACAGGCAAGAAGTAAATGTTTTTTCTTGTTGTTGGCATAAGGCATTTCCATTCACCTGTTGCCTAAAATGCTAGTTAATAAACTGTAGTATAAGAGTATTCCTTGTGTCAGCAGATCAATATACATGACTTGGTGTCAGAAGTGCTGCACAAACTGCCAAAGCACTGTGGGTTTGGTGCCATGAAAGAAGAACAGATAGATTCGAGACAGAGTGGTAATTCGGCATTGTCGACCGGGACATTTCCCAAAAGCTGCAAATGAAAATCGACCTGACGCTTGATGAAGCGGTCCAAATAGCCAGTCAGAGCTGATTAAGAAACAAAATGCTGCTGCAGGGATGGTGACAGACATCGGTGAGGTACAGCTGCAGCACAGAGGAGCAAAGTGCTATGGCGGTAAGAGACACTTCAAGAAGGGACAACATGACAATAGACAGGCACAGGGAGCTGCTTGTTCACAGTGCAACCGCGAACACGTCCCGCAACAAACGGTGCAGAAAATGTAATAAAATGGGTCATTTTGCTATTGCATGCAAAAGCAAAGAAAAAAAGCAAAGAAATTGGTTCATTTCTAAAAGGAGGGAAATGTGATGATATGGTGGCAGGAAGTAAATGGTGGTGATGTGCGTTCACCAGTTGCCTAAAAGTATTCCTTGTGTCAGCAGATACATGACAAACATTCTGTATGTATTAAGCTTCATAATGGTGTCAACCCTGCCAGGTTAAGTTCAAGTTCAAGTTTATTTCTATAGCCCTTTATCACAGCATGTCTCAAACGATTGTTCGGGGCTTCATTCCCATTGGCTCCACCAATATTCAAAATGTTTTGACTTGTTTTGACTGAGTATTGTGAGGGATGTGTCCAACAAATAGCATATGTAATATGTCATAATCACTGTTGTGGAAATAAATGATGAAGTAAAGTCAAGATAAATGGATATTGTCTAATCAGTAATGCTCTCCAGACTTTTCTGCATTTATATTCTTATATTCTTCCCCTCCCTCCATCTCCTGCAGCCCAGAGCAGATGCTGCTTCTGTTGCCTTTGGGTCCAGATGGAGCCTCGGGACTCTGGAGGAAGGAGCTCCACACAAACACCATTATCTCCTCCTCTGCCCCTTTTCCTCATCTCCATCCAATCCCTCTTCCTGCTCTCTCTCCTGCCCTCTCCTCTCCTCTTGTCTCCTTTTCTCCCTCCTCTCCTCTAGTCTTATCCTCTTTTTCTCTTGCCTATCCTCCAGCCCAGGCGGATTGTGGAATCATATCCTCATTATTGGCCTGTGTATATGAGGCCAAGCAGCATCCTGCACCAATCCACACAAGTCATCATTCCACACAAGCTGTTGGGGAGGGAAGGGAGAAGCAGGAGGAGGAGGGGGAAGGAGAGGGGCTGTAGGCTTAATTCTTTTCATATATCTCACATCTGTGCCTGTCAGAGTTGCTCTAGACTAGAAGGGAAGGAGTAATATGCATGCCACTTTCACAAAGCAGGGCCACAAACAAACAAGGCAACACTAGTTGGGAAGTAGTTTCACAACATGTAACTCAACTAGTAACTACATTTTGCAGCAGCTTGGTGACAGTTCAGCTAAATTCAATTCAATTTGGATAGTGGGAATTGCATTTTTTCATCCTTTATATATTTATTTTTATCGCTGCCTCTTATGTCTTGATTCAACTGCCTTTGACCCTTGCTCTACTTCCCTTTCACGCCCTTGGGCTAATCGGTATAATTTTGAAAATGCCAGAACACAGTTTTGAAATGCATCATTCCGCCAAGTTTCAAGTCCAATCAATGATATCTGAGATATTGCATGTAACGGATGGATGAACAAGTGAATGAATGAATGAATGAATGACAGAATTTAAAGAGGCCAATCCATAGTCCCCTATCAATTTCATCCTGGGGAACAACAAATTGCAGCAGCCATGAGATGGAAAGAGGCAGATCGTGTAATAACAAATTACCCAGAGATGGCTGGTTCCAATCTGCTCTGCAGGAGTAAAACAAAAAGAAGAGGAGGGAAAGGGGTAGCAGTGTGGACACAATTTAAATGGAACTACCACTACAAAATGGACTAAACAATTTAGTAAAGCGGCTCTACCTGAACTACCTAACCCTAACCCTAACCCTAACCCTAACCCTAACCCTAACCCTAACCCTAACCCTAACCCTAACCCTAACCCATATATCTTATTGTTCTGCCCTCAGGGGCCACAGGTTGATTTAGGATTCAGAGTTTGAGGCCTAAAAGTTTGTCACTTCATTGAAGTAAGGACAGGTTGGCTTCACCTTGAACTGAACAGAGCAATTATCTCCCAATCGATTGGCTCTGAACAGGGACCTCATTACAACTCATATATAATCAATTTGCAAAAACACACTGGGGCTGAACTCCATCTGATAGTTGTCTTTTAGAAGCTTTTACACTTGGGTACAAAACAAGCTTTCATGCCTGTCACAGGGAGTTGCACCAAAGTGGTAAA